>NC_041382.1:595822855-596016416 GCF_002162155.2 Triticum dicoccoides | reverse complement strand
TTTCCAAAACGCGATAGCTTCACAGGCACTCACCTTGCTTCACAGGCTCCGGGCCTTTTCCAAAACGCGATAGCTTCACAGGCACTCGCCTTGCTTCACAGACTCCGGGCCTTTTCCAAAACGCGATAGCTTCACAGGCACTCGCCTTGCTTCACAGGCTCCGGGCCTTTTCCAAAACGCGATAGCTTCACAGGCACTCGCCTTGCTTCACAGGTCTGGGCCTTTTCAGGGGTAGAACCTCCGGAGGTGCTGGATGTTCCATGCATTCTGGACCGTCACTCCCTCTTGAGTCTCCAAGCGCGCGGAGCCGGGCCTGGAAACATGAACAACCTTAAACGGGCCCTCCCACATGGGAGAGAGCTTGTGCAATCCCTCCCTGGAGAGAACCCGCCTGAGCACGAGGTCTCCTACCTCAAGAGTCCTGGGGCGGATGTTGCGGCTGTGATATCGCCGCAGTGCTTGTTGGTACCTCGCCGCTCGCAGCGCAGCTTCCCGGCGACGCTCCTCCCCCAGCACGAGGTCCGTCCCCCGCATGGCGTCCTGCTGCGCCTCGTCGAACGCCAGGACCCGCGCGGAGCGACATCTGACCTTGTGAGGGAGGACTGCTTCTGCTCCATAGACCAGGAAGAACGGGGTCTCTCCAGTCGGCTTGGTCGCGGTGGTGCGGATGGACCACAACACGGACTGTAGTTCGTCGTACCAACATCTGCCGCAAGCCTCCAGCTTCTTCTTGAACGTCCTGGTCTTGAGGCCCCTCAGGACCTCCGCGTTGGCTCGCTCGGCCTGGCCGTTACTTTGGGGGTGCGCCACTGAAGCGTAGCATATCTGTGTTCCAAGGTTAGCACAATATGTTTTGAAGAGGTTACTGGTGAACTGCGAACCGTTGTCCGTGATGATGCGATTCAGCACCCCGAACCGGCTCACGATGCCCTTGATGAACTTGACTGTGGAACCCGCCGGAATGGTGCGGACAGCCTGCACTTCAGCCCACTTGGTGAACTTGTCCATGGCAACGTAAAGGTAGCGGTAGCCCCTGGCGCCCGAGGAAACGGACCCAAGATGTCGAGCCCCCAGACTGCGAATGGCCACGAAAGGGGGATAGTCTGCAAGCCCCCTACCGGCTGATGGATCTGCTTGGCGTGGAACTGGCAGGCCTCACAAGCCTTCACTAGTTCAACGGCGTCATTGAGCGCGGTGGGCCAGTAAAACCCACTGCAGAACGCCTTGCCAACGAGGGTCCGTGATGACGAATGATGTCCGCAGTCTCCGCCGTGTATATCTTCCAATAGTTCCTTCCCTTGCTCCCTGGAGATGCAGCGCAGGGATACATCGTTTGGTCGCTTCCGATAGAGCTCTCCATCTTTGATGCAGTATGCCGTGGCCTGGTGCGCCACTCGCTCTGCTTCCTCCTCCTTCTCCGGCAGGGTCCCTTGTGTTAGGTAGCTCCGGAGCTCCGTGATCCAACATCCCTCCTGAGGTTCCATCGTCAGGAGTAGGCGTGCTCCCGAGGCCGGGACACAAGCCGGAGCTCCTGAGGCAGGTGGCTGAGGGAGCTCCTCCCTGGGCTGAGCCATGTTTGATAATGACGGTAAGGCTGAAGGCTTGAAGAGCCGCTCCTCGAAAACGCCAGGCTCCTGAGGTAACCGCCTAGACGCGCGTTTGGTGATGTCATCGGCTTCCTGATTGGTGCCACGGGGCACATGCTGCAACTCCAACCCCCAGAACTGCTTCTCCATCCTGCGGACCTCTGCAAGGTAGGCCTCCATGTGCTCATCCTTCGGCTCGTACACCTTGTTGGAGAAATTGACAAGGAGCTGCGAATCGCCCTTGATGGTGAGGCGTTTCACCCCCAGGGCAGCTGCAGCCTTCATGCCCGCTATTAAACCTTCATACTCCGCTATGTTGTTGGAGACCTTTTCGCCTTGCTGGAAACAAAGCTGCACGACGTAATAGAGCTTGTCCTGGGTGGGCGATATAAGCACCGCCCCAGGCCCTGCGCCGTGTCTGGAGAACGCCCCATCAAAGTACATGACTCAGCTTTCTGGCGCCTCGCTTCCCGGGGACAGGGACCGATCCTCGTCGGCCTTGAGGCCTGGTGCCTCCGTCCATTCTGCCACAAAATCTGCCAATGCTGCTCCCTTGACGACTCTGGTCGTGCTGAATTCGAGCTGAAACGCTTGCAGCTCTATGTTCCACTCAGCGACCCTCCCAGCTGAATTGGGGCTCCTGAGCACCCTCTCCAGGGGGTATGACAAGACGACCTTGATGAGGTGACCCTAAAAATATTGCCGTAGTTTGTACGAAGCCACCAGTAGCGCGAGGAGGAGTTTTTGAGGCATGGGGTACCGTGCTCTTGCATCCCGCAGCACTGTGCTGACGAAGTACACTAGGTGCTCAACGAGGTGGAGTGCGTCAGTGCTGGTGGCTCCCTTCGAAGACCGTGGCGCCTCTTGAGGCAATGGGGCCTCCTGAGACTGGCCATCTAGAAGAGGGGCCTCTTCCGCCTCTGGTGCGCCCCTCTGCGGCGGCTGATCCTCCTCAGCCGTGATGGCGGTTTCTGTGGGCCTTCCTTGTCCCTGTTCTGCCTTATCCCGGGCTGCTGCCGTGGTTTTGATCCAGCGCTTCTCTCTGACTGCTACCAAGGCTGCGCTGGCGGAGTAGGGAGTGACGGCGAGGTAGAGCACCAGGGGCTCCTGAGGGCGCGAGGCCACCATGACCGGTGGGCTGGTCAGGTATCTCTTGAGATCCTGGAACGCCTTGTCGGCCTCTTCAGTCCACTTGAAGGGCCCCTTTTTCTTCATTAGCTGGAAGAAGGGCAGGGCTTGTTCCCCCAACTTGGAGATGAAGCGCCCTAGCGCAGTCACGCGTCCCGTGAGCTTCTGCATTTCTCTGAGGGTCTTTGGCGGGCTCATGTCTTCCACCGCCTTGACCTTCTCCGGGTTAGCCTCGATGCCTCGGTGGGACACGAGGAAACCCAAGAGCTCGCCCGAGGGGACCCCGAACACACACTTCTCTGGGTTGAGCCGTAGGTTCACTGCGTTGAGGCTCACGAAGGTTTCCTCCAGGTCTTGTATCAAGGTCCTGGCCTCCCGAGATTTTACCACGATGTCATCGACGTAAGCTTCAACATTCTTCCTGAGCTGCGGGCCCAAGGTGATATGCATCAGCCGCTGAAAGGTCGCCCCTGCGTTACGCAGCCCGAATGGCATGCAGGTGTAGCAGTACACCCCACACGGGGTTAGGAAGGCCGTCTTCTCGACATCTTCCACCGCCATCTTGATCTGGTGATACCCAGATAAGGCATCCAGGAAGCATAACAGGTCGCATTCCACAGTGGAATCAACAATCTGGTCGATGAGGGGGAGCGGGAACGGATCTTGCGGGCACGCTTTGTTGAGGTTGGTGAAGTCGACACACATGTGTTCCTTCCCTCCCTTCTTCGGCACAACGACAGGGTTGGCCAACCAATCTGGGTATCAGACCTCGCGAATGACCCCAGCGGCCTCTAATTTGCGGGTCTCTTGGACGATGAAGGCCTGCTTTTCTGTGGACTGCCGCCTGGCCTTCTGCTTCACAGGGCGCACGTTGGGGCACTCGTTGAGGTGATGCTCGATTACGCTCCTGGGGATCCCTGCCAACTGGTCCGGCTCCCAAGCGAATACCTTCTTGTTTGCGCGCAGGAACACGACCAGGGCCTCCTCCTGCTCAGGTTTGAGGTGGGCGCCTATGGTGAAAGTGGCGTTGGTGGACCCGTCCTCATCGACGGGTACCTGCTTGGTTTCTGCCTTGTCTTGGGTGAACAACTACTTCTTCTTGGCGGGCGCAGCCCCCTTGGGCTCGGGGGCCCCCAAGTCGGCAGGCTGTGCCGACGCTGCTGTCTTGAAGACGAGCTTGAGCACCCGCAGAGCGTCACCGGTATCCCCGTGCACGGTGAGGACACCGCTGCTCCCGGGCATCTTCATGAGGTTGTACGCCGGGTGCGTTGCGGCCATGAACTGGGCCAGCGCTGGGTAGCCGAGGATGGCGTTGTAGGGGAGGCCGATGGGGGCGATGTCGAAGTCGACCAGCTCCGTGCGGAAGTTGTCGTAGGTGCTGAAGGTCACTGGGAGCCGGATCTGCCCCAAGGAGCTGGACAACCTGCCCCCAACGCCTGAGAAGGGCCGACTGGGCTGCAACCATTCCAGGGGTATGCAGAGGAGGTTGAAGGCCTCGACTGAGAGCACGCTGAGGCCCGCCCCGCCATCGATGAGAGTTCTAGTGACGGCCACCTGGCAGATGGTGGGGGTGCATAGCATGGGGAGCGCGCTCGAGCAGGCCGAGTTGGAGGGGTGGTCCTCCGGGCTGAAGCTCAGGCCGGTCTCGGGCGCCGCCCGACCCAGGGGAGCCCCCTGCCGTGTGGAAGCGGCGCTGACCCGGCGGATGAACGGCTTGACGTGGTAACTTGTAGGCGGCGCCTGCGAGCCGCCCAAGAGGGCCGCAACGACTGGGGGTGTTGGTGCAGCGCGATAGGCGGGGAAGAGGTTTCAGGGCTCCATGGGCGCGCGGAGCACGCGGGACAAAGAACCAGCTGGGGTGAGCGAGTGAGTTGCGGTGCGGCCGTCTTGCCGCATGGACAGATGCCGGGACGATGCTTGCCGCTCGTCCCCCGCCGGGCCGGTGGCGGTGTTGATGGCAGGTGACGGGGAACAGCGAGGACGCCCGCATACAGGGGCTGTCTGGGCGATGCGGGAAGCGAGGGCGGCCCGACGCTCCGCGCGGGCCCGACGTGCGTCAGACATGGGCGTGATGGTCGGAGGAGAACGGAGCGGTGGAAGACGAATTCCGGCGCCCCCCTACCTGGCGCGCCAAATGTTGGATTTCGGGTTTCAGCAGACCCTTGAGGTTCGAACACTGGGGTGCGCGTGGAGATTTCGCCTCCTACCTTCCTGCACCCCTCCGCCACGCTAGGATCAAAGCTATAAAAAGAACAACACAAGGGACACATGGTTTATACTGGTTCGGGCCACCGTTGTGGTGTAATACCCTACTCTAGTGTGTGGTGTGGTGGATTGCCTCTTGGGCTGATGATGATGAATAGTACAAGGAAGAACCGCCTCGCGAGGGTCTGTTCTTGGCTGGGGCGATGAACTGCTGGGAGGAGTTCAGCCACCTTTCTCTATCTCTCTCCCTCTCTCTCTCCGCTTACCACCTCTCTACTTGTCGAGCCCTTGGAGGAGACTAAGCCGAACCCCTTGCTACGTAGGTGGCCGGTCCTATTTATAGTGGCCCTGGTCTTCTCCCCAAATATTGAGCGGGAAGGGAGCCAACAATGGCGGGCTAATTTGAAGGGGGACAGCAAGTATCAACTATCCTGACAAAAGTAGTCTTCGCCTACGCAAAGCTCTGGTGATGACGCCGTCTTGGGCTCCACGGTGACCTCCATCTCGTAGTCCTCCTGGTCTTGGTCTCGTTTCACCGAAATGGAAACCTTTGCCTGACGCCTCGGTACTCTGCGGCTGCGCTTGCCCCCTTTGCACCAAAGAGGAAAGGAGGACGCTGCGCGGGCTAGCACCCGCCTGGCGCCCTGAGTCGTCATGGCTTGCGTCACAGGCACCTCGCAAGGTACCCCGCCTTGATCTCTCCGCCTCCTCATGAGCCAGCCTGACGAGGCCGTGCCTGAGGAAGATCCGTGTCATCCGCCCCGCGAGGCTTGGCCCCTCGCGAGTGTCTTGAGTTTGTGTTGGTGAAGATGGGCCGTGCTGGGCCCCCCTTTGAGCCACGCTGCAGGCTGCAGGCAGGCAAGTCTGGGGACCCCCGTTCCCAGAATGCCGACATCCACCACCGGTTTTAGTGCAGCCTCGGCGTCTTTTGCTCGTTTGGTTAAAGCGGATTTTTCAGTAGCCCAATCTGCCCGCTCCTTCTTGAAATCCTTCTTAAGCTGTTCCATGACGCTTAAGGCGCTAGTCAACTCCTCTTTTTCTTTTGAGGTTTCAGTCTGTTGGGACTTCAGATTTTCTTGGAGATCGGTGATTTGGGTCTCTTTTGTCTTCAGCTCAGCCTGCATACAGACAGTTATATGATTCAGAAAGCAGTGCAAGAATTGAAGCACCAACCACATAACAAGTTATGCACTTGGCGCTTGGGGGCTAATGCCTATTTGATCTTCATATTTCACTTGATTATAAAGTCCGAAGCTCAATACAAGTATTCAACTTGGCACTTGGGGGCTAATGGCTATTTGTTCAAATAAGTTCTGATGTGGCGATATTAATTAATTAAGTCCCGGTTTAACTACACTAAGTTGAACCGGCCCTTGGGGGCTACATTAGTGAATTTCGAGGCATTAAGATTTATATTAGTAAGTCCCGGTTTGAAAGAAGATTACAAACCGGTCCTTGGGGGCTAGGCGAGTCAGCAAGAATTGAAGCATACAAGCAGGAAAGAGCATATGGAAGTTACCTCATATTTATCTTTCATCATGTTAACCAGACCGGCTTCATAGTCACGATTGGTATACAGCCGGTTCAGATAGCCGGAATGGATGTCTTGGGCGTTCAGAGCAGCGTAAGTCGCCAGATCAACATTCCACTTACCCTTGCCAAAGGCAGCAAATTCTTCCTTGGCAGTATGTTTAGACAAAGCGACAGGATTGCTTGGCTCTGTATGGCCAATGCCAGTAATAACAACTTCATCATCCTTGGCGTCGCCGGTTTGCATTGGGGCCGTCAGTTTATCAGTAGACTTGGATGGACTGGTGGATTTCTCAATCCGGATGGGGCTTCTGGGCTGGTCAACAGGACCGGAGGTATCAACATGTCTCTCTTTAGTAATAAAATCATCATCTTGTGGTGGTGGGTCGTTTGGCACATCCTCACGGATGGCCGCTTCAGGGTTGAGTACTCTGTCCGGTTCAGGAATAGCATCTTCTTCAGCCGCTTTATCTAGGCGAGCCTTCTTGCTTGGCTTAGGCTTGGCCCTGAAAGGAGTAACAAAGGTCAGTATAGTATATGCTACAAAGTAATACACCAGAAGCATTATGATAAGTATGGCTTACCCAGGCACCGTTTTGAGCGGCGGCAGCTGGGTAGCTGATGACTCGCCAGATGATGAATGGGAAGTGACCTGATAATCGGAGTCAGACGGATTAAGAGGTTGACGAAAACAGCCCATTTTAGGACAAGCACTGACAGGCAAATTAGAGACCTTTGAATGGCGTTTCCGAACCGGACTATTTGGTAAACCGGCGGAGGTAACTACCTGGCCACTATGCTGGGTCGTGCGGCGAGCTTTGTGCTGTTGGGTCTTCATAAGAAATTTGGGATCCAAGTAAGCAAGAGGATGAGAAAATTTAACCTTCCGGTTTGCCTGACGGATTTTTAGTGAAGGCAAAGGATCTGAATCGGAGGAAAGAATAATTACCTCTGCAACATCAGCATGACTGGCTTTGGCATCATCCTGACAAATATCATCATCAATAAGGCGCATGAAAAATAGGCCAAGTGAATCAAGTTCTACCTCAAGGTCCGGGTTACCCACATCGTCATCAGCGGCCGGATCAGAGGATGCAGTGGTCCTTTTCCTGTGGGTAGTCTTCTTCACAGCTTTAGTCTTTTGCCGGATTGATCTTTCCGGTTTGTCTGGTTTTTCTGGTTTCTCCTGCGACAGTTTCTTGCTCCAAAATGGATCATTGCCCTATTTAAACAGGCATTGATATTAAACAATGACCAGATATATCAATAACAGGTTCAGAAAAAAGAACAATCAAACTCTTACAGCTGGCGGTTTGTTGGTGGCACAAAAGGGAAGCAGGCCGGTTCGAGCACAGACGTGTTCCGGTTCATTCAACATTTTATTCACAGCCTTTGTGATTTCTTCGTCGGTAAGCTGGATGTTAGCATGTCGCAATGGGTCATCAACACTGCCAGTATACTCGCACATCAAACCGGAGCACTGACTAAGGGGTAGTATGCTCCACGATATCCAACAGCGAGCGAGATCAACTCTTGTTAAACCATTGGCCATGAAGGCTCTGAGCTTGGACAGTTGAGGAGCGTATTTGCTTCTCTCCTTGGCAGTCAACCTTTGTGGAAAGGGGTGTGTATTACTAAGCCGCTTCGGATGAAAGCCAGGCAAAGGATTTTCACCAGCGGGGGAGGTGTCTCTGCAATAGAACCATGTTCGATTCCACTCTTTGGGGTGGCTGTGCAGCTTGGCGTGAGGGTATGTGACCTCTTTCCTTTTCTGAATCGCCACACCGCCCAATTCCGTATTGGAACCGTTAGAAAACTCAGTATGGCGGTTTAGATGGAAACAGTCTCTGAACAACTCCACTGTGGGCTCCTCTTGAAAAAACACCTCACAGAGCACTTGGAAGTGACACATGTTTGTAACAGAGTTGGGACCAGTGTCTTGTGGGTGGAGTTGAAAATCGGCTAAAACGTCCCGGTAAAATTTAGAACTGGGCGGCTTAAAGCCCCGGGCTAAGTGATCTACGAAAACGAAGACCTCTCCTTCTTGAGGTGTGGGAGGGCATTCTTTGCCAGGAGCTCTCCAATGGATGGTGTTTTTGCTGCCTAAAGCGCCGATCAGGACTAAATTATTCAGTTGAGTCTCTATGACGCGAGAAGGAACCCATTTGCACTCATATACTTGCTTGGCCATGATGAAATCTACAAGATAGGTAACTCCGGTTCAAGAATGCATTTATTAAAGTGCACTGGTATGTATAATGTTAAACCGGAGATAGCTCTATCTAAACCGGAGTTTTATGAAGCAACAACATCTGGCGGTTCAACAAGGGGACTAATGGTATATACCGGTTTGGCAATTTTTCTACAAAGTTAAACCACCGGATCTAAGCATTGAAACAGTTGAGATTGCGGATAGATAAGTGTACAGAAACAGATTTCACAAGATTTCTCTACAGCTACGGATCTGAAGCAAGTTCAGAAAAGAAGGAAAATATTCAAGGTTCAAAAAAGAACAGTGCCGAATCAATGGGCAGAGATACAGGTAGATCTATGGTCTTGAGGCATATAAGTAAAGGCGGATGCTAAGAACTACCGCTACACAGAGCAAAGGTTCACAGGTTCATCTAGGATCTATCATATGAGTACGAAGCGGATGATGAACACTAAAGAACTTGGAAACCCTAGAAGGGATCTACGGAGGAAAAGGTGAAGATCTCACATGAGCCGAGGAAGAAACAGAAGGTCGCCGCGATGCTCTGGTACAATCAGGGTGATGCAGCGGCCAAGGTTGGAGCAGAAGTCATCGACGGCGGTGGAGCTCGGAAGCTGGACGACGCGGGGAAGATGAAGCAGAAGGGCACGAAGGGGAAAAAGAAATGACCCTTCGGTCTTATTTATAAGGCAAGGGGCATGTGTCAGGCGCGAAAATCAAGGAACCGTGGGTCTGGAAATGGAGCTGTCGCCTCGATTGTCGCAGATCTATTAAACAAAAAAGGTATCATGGATAAGTTTCTTTATAACAGGTGATGTCACGCCGGTTTACAACGACCAGAGAAGATGACGTCACGACGATTCAACAATCTACAAGAAGGTGTTGAAGATGAAGATTTTTGCTAAGGATTGACATGAACCTGTTCAAATCAATCTGGGGCCTAATGTTGAGGATATCACTACTGGGTGTAAACCAGCCTATCTGGGCCGGCTTAACTTCTTCAGTAGTTAACTATGTTGAAACCAAAGAAGGCAGATGAGGGCTCAAGGCCCATAGTCGGTTCAAGGCCTGTAGCCGTAAACCGGCGTTGGTATGTAACTTGTATTGTAAGTTAGGAATAAGTAGAGACCAAACCGGACACATCTATGAGCCGGTATTGGGACTCTGTGAACCGACGGGCGTCACCCGTGTATATAAGGAGACGACCCGGCGGCGGTTCAAGGTCAACAGACAACAACTCGAGACTTAGGCGAAGCTTGTTTGCTCCCTAGTCATCGAAACCCCATCAATTCCATCACAACTAGACGTAGGCTTTTACCTTCATTGAAGGGGCCGAACTAGTATAAACTCTCTTGCGTCCCTGTGTCCGCTTTAACCCCTTCAAGCTAACCTGCTGCGATGGCTCCACGACTAAGTACTTTCTCTAGGACATATGCTATGACAAAACCACGGCAAGTAACCTCTTTAAAACCTACCGTGCTAACCTTGGAACGCAGATCTGCTACGCTTCGGTAGCCCACCCCAGGAGCAATTGTCAGGCTGAGCGTGCCAACGGTGAGGTCCTGAGGGGCCTCAAGACCAGGACCTTCAAGAAGAAGCTGGAGGCCTGTGGCAGGGGCTGGCATGACGAGAGCCAATCCGTACTATGGTCCATCCGCACCACCTCTACCAAGACAACGGGCGAGACTCTGTTCTTCTTTGTCTACGGAGCTGAAGCAGTCCTCCCTCACGAGGTCAAGCATCGCTCCGTGTGGGTCCTGACGTTCGACGAAACGTAGTAGGATGCCATGTGGGGGATGGATCTCGTGCTGGGGGAGGAACATCGTCGCGAAGCTGCATTAAGGGCGGCAAGTTACCAGCAAGCGCTACGGCACTACCACTGCCGCAACATTCGCTCCAGGACGCTCGAGACGGGTGACCTAGTCTTGAGGCAAGTCCTCTCCAGGGAAGGGTTGCACAAGCTTTCACCCATGTGGGAGGGCCCGTTCATGGTCGTCCCCATTGCCAGGCCTGGCGTCGTGCGCTTGGAGACGCAAGAGGGGACACCTATCCAAAACGCCTGGAACATCCAGCACCTCCGGAAGTTCTACCCATGAAGCAAGGCCCAGTGCCTATGAAGCAAGGCCCAGAGCCTTTGAAGCAAGGCCCAGTGCCTGTGAAGCAAGGCCCAGAGCCTGTGAAGAAAGGCCTAGAGCCTCTGAAGCAAGGCCCAGTGCCTGTGAAGAATCGCCGCCCGTGACACTCTCACGTAATAATGAGTTGGGGCTGTACACGCCCCGAAGTCTCAGGAGCACCGGCCTCAGGCCTTGGGGCTCCCTCCCACGCCTAGTGGACATCACTTAGCTCCATGCTGGTGAGAAGACTTGAAGACTAGATTAGGTGCCGTATGCGTCTTTTCATTTGCTTTCCGTAGTTGGCTTGCTTCTCCTTAATCGAGTTTACCTTTGGTGTTCCTTGCTGATTTGGTTCCTTCGCCTTTTACCGCGTTTTTCGGCTCTAGTTTACTCGTGATCTCTCTCTCGCGTACCTCGCGAGGGGGCTAGGCAGGTGCCCCCGCGAGCATTTTTTTTCTCTCTGCCTTCTCACGAGTCACCCTCGTTCGAGCCTGGAAGCTAGCGCATCTCTCCTAATCCATGCCCCCCGGGTACCGCGATGTAAAGCGCCAAGTCAAGGTGAACGGCAAATCCTCTAGCGCACCCCCTAACAATTTTTTTGCAGTTCCTGAGCAAACGCAGACACCTCGTGAAGGAAAGGGCATCCCAAATGCGCCAGGTTAGGTTATCTTTGTGCAAAATAACAACACGACATGGGAATAACACGCACGTTGCATTAACCAAGAACCATAGTTCGATACACGCCCCTCTAGGCCCATACTAGTTTCATTTTCTAATGCAGGAAAGGGAAAAAGCTAAACAAAGTGGCGTTTCAGCAATCCACGGGGGTGGGCCCTTAGCAACGCCCAAGCCTAGCCAGACCCCTCCTCGTGCTTCACGGAGGCGCGGCGACAAGATGACCCGTTGCCTCCTTCGAAGCGGGCGCGGTGGCTGGTCGTAGCCATCGCCGCTAGAGCTGTCACTGGAGGAAGAGCCACCGTAGCTGGAAGAGATGCGGTCGCCACCGAGGGCAGGCTCACCCTCACCCCCGTCGCGACCGTCACCAAGGCCGAGCACCTCGTCACCGTCGTTCGTCTCGGGGCAGCACCCGGCGCGGCGACCATCTTCCCCGAACACTCTCACGTAGAGGGACGACCCACCGTCATACTTGAAGTGGAGCGTGCACTGCCTGCCCAGGCCGCACGCGCGGGTAAATGTCTGCTAGCCACGGGCCAGGGCTATGTTGCCCGCGGCGGAAGTCTCGACCGCGACCCAGGAGGCCTTGCTGCAGCAACCATCCGCCTGCAACCAGAGCCCTCCTGGACCAGGGGCCGGCAGTTCATCAACAAGGAAGTGCGGAAGCTGGAGCCAGTTGCCGGCCAAGTTCTCCGACCAGACAACAAACTCCGGCGACGCCTCCGCTGAATGGAAGCGCGGGCGGGGAGGCCTCGCCACCTTCGCGCGCCTTCTCACATCAGCTGGACCGCCATGGTCGGGACGGTCCCCTCCGTGTGCCACGGCGCCGCCTCGACAGTGGGCCACGGCGGGGGTCACAGCGTGCTTGCGCGGACGGCCACGACCGCGCTTGGGTGACGGGGAACCGGGGCCCTCGCGAGGGGCCTTCCCCTTCTCGGCGGCAGAGAACTTCCTTCGTGGCGCCATCGGAGGCGCTTCAAGCAATGAAGCAAAGAAGAAGCGAGCAAGCGAGGAAGAGATGGGAAACGGGGGCTCCGCCCCCTCCCCATTTATAGCAAGAGAAGGCCAACCGATGTCTCCCACGATCGCAGGTAATGATGGTTTCCCTTGCATGTCGCAGGGACTTGTCAAGTCGTGCAGTCGTCGGGGCAGCGTGGGGAAGCGGAGACGCCCACGTCCAATCAACCGCCATGCGTCAACCGAGGCCGCAGGCTTTTGGGGCCCGCGATGCTTCGAGCTTGACCCTTGGCTTCGCCGTGAAGCCAAGCCCGCGTGCACCTTGGGCCTGGGGGCTACTGTCGGTGTTCTGGGAATGGGGGTCCCCAGACTTGCGTACCTGTGGCCTGCGGCGTGGCTGAGCCAGCAGGCCATACAACCCGTCTTCACCAACAAAGCATCCAAGACCCTCACGAGGGGCCAAGCCTCGCGAGGCGGACGACGCAAGACCTCCTCTGGAGCGGCCTAGCTAGGCAGGCTCATGAGGAGCGGAGATATCAAGGCAAGGCGAACCTCACGAGGCTCTCGTGACGTGAGTCATGACGATCGGCACCAGGCGGGCGCCAGTACGCGCAGCGTCCTTGTTTCCTCTTTGGTGCAAAGGGGGCAAGCACAGTCACGGAGTACCAAGGCATCAGGCAAAGGTTGCCATTCCGGTGCAACAAGACCAGGACCATGGACCGCAAGACGGAGGTCATCGTGGAGCCCAAAATAGCGTCACCACCAGAGCTTTGTGTAGGCAAAGACTACTTTTGTCAGGATAGCTTGTACTAGCTGTCCCCCTTCAAATTAGCCTGCCATTGTTGGCTCCCTTCCCGCTCGATATTTGGGAAGAGGACCAGGGCCTCTATAAATAGGACTAGCCACCATAGTAGAGGGGAAGGCCCCCGGGGAGATCATCTGAGATCGAGAGACACACCACAAGCTCACACGCGCAAGAACACCTCAACCTCAGAGGCTGTTCTCCCCTTGTATTGTTCATCATCAGCCCAAGAGGCAATCCACCACCATCACACTGGAGTAGGGTATTACACCACAATGCTGGCCCGAACCAGTATAAACCCCGTGTCTTTCTGTGTTGTGAGTTCGTCGAGTTCGTTCGCAAGATCTTAGTGAGCAAGAGCGTAGATCGGTAGGAGGGAAGACTTCGCGTGCACCCCGGTGTTCGAACGTTAAGGGTTTGCCGGAGCCCCACATCTGACAGTGGGTGAGTAGAGGGATAGACAGGTTAGGGATGCGAGTATGGTGGGGTCGGGAGGCCTGCCCGGCAACACAGCCGACCATGGGAGGCGGGAGCAGGTGGTTTCGCCAGCACTGGTTTGGGCGGCTGGAGCAGGAAGATTAGAGACTGAAGAAGCATGATTGCCGTTAAATTGACATTTAACAGTTTGACACTGGTAGAGTCGATTGTTGACTAAGTTTCTTTTTTTTGAGAAACCTTGTGTACACATGAACTTAGTAGGCCGACAAGTCAGCCTCCAAATCTATGGCAGACAACATAGAGCCCATTTGCTATCTTTTAATAATTTGCAGCTCGTTTGCTAATTCTTAAGTAATTTATTACCTCCCATTTTCTGCCCAGGACCACGGTCAAAAAGTTCAACCTTATTTTGCATATTTCAATGGAGTCCGAACTGTTGTAATCCCGAAATGATAAACATTTTTAAAGAACTTATTGATTTGCCAAAAAAATCGTTTTGTTTTTCTAAGCAAATAAGATGTGGGGCAATTGAGTTGGTTTAAGGGAAAACCATTGGTAAAAAAATTGGCGCTGGGAGGTAAAAAAACGACAAAAATAAGGATGTAAATATGAAAAGGGAACTTTATGTATGTTCAATATAATGATACGTGTATATGAACTAGTAAAACTATAGGTAGAGATTAGAAAACGGAAGTAGGACATGGCGTTTCAAGAGGAAAATAGAACTGGGTTGTGTGTTTGATTCAGTAAAAAAACAGCCTGCGGATGTTGTAAGACAAAATATAACTAACGCTAGCGAGCCAGAGGCCAGTAGATACCTGCTGGATCTTTGTGCCCCGTTGTCGTCATGGGCTGGGCCTGTTAAATACAAAACCAAGCCTGGGCAGTCTACAGCCCAGTTGAAACTTGCTTGACGTGAAAAAACAATATACCTGCTCAATAAACGAGAGAATTCTGCAAGTACAGACTAATAACTGGGATTCAACAGGTATATTGTTTTTTCATCGTGATAATAAGTGTTGCACTTGTTTTAAAAAATTTGGAGAACTGGGAATTCGAACGGCAGGTGCTTATGCTACCTACCAAATAAAAATTAGGTGTTTGAAAATTTGTTCCGAAATAAATGATTTGGCTTTATATCCACGTCGACCCTCGACATGATGGTTGGAAGAAAATGCCAAGTTCATACCCAAAGATCATTAACAATGATACCAACTTGCGGACGACAAGGTAGTATAAGTACCAATACCAAACTAACTTATAATCTTTTTACTCCTGGCCCTAGTGTTCGTCTGGTAGAAAATCTTGCAAAGGACTAGCTCCCGCTCCTTCTCTTGCTCCAGCATCACCCAGTTGGTCCTCTGCTGGTCGAAGTTCTTGTTGGTGTGCAGCACCAGAACCTTTTTGATGCCCATCTGCCAGCCGTTAACCATCACCGGCAAGGTATTGCCGGTCTTGTGCCACATCGCGTGCATGCCGACCTCCGTCTGTATCTTGCTATGTGTACACGTGCCCCTTTTGAACACCCTGGAATTGCGCTGGAAGAAATGCTTGCTTAGGCCACTTAGTGTGATACCCGTAGTATTATCGAATACAGGTTTTAGTGTACGTAGTTGGCATTTTCATAACATCTTTGGCATGTTCCAGTCACTTCTTTCACTTTTTATTAACTGTAAAATTGTAATTGCTTCACTAGGTCTGCGTCTAAAAAGAAAAATAGAGCTATAAACAAAGGAATATGTTTGTGCAAGTAGACGGTGTCTTACCTAGAAGTTTCTCACGATGGGTGTAGCATATGCGGTGCTCGTTGTCGATGGTTGGTATGAACAAATCGATGAGAGGGTGAGATCTCGCGCCGTCAGCACTCACTTTGGCCTCAAGGTGCTCGATCAGCTCCTGATCCATGGGATCGAACTTGACGCCAACCGGAAGCACCAGCCAATCCTTCTTGGACTTGCATCAGTTAATTCCAGTTATATGGTACTCAATGTATGATCAATCGACTGTTTTTAAGTGAATGATGAAAGATTTCGACAGATAAGTGGTACTCCAAATCTGAAGTCCACAATACCTGAACATGTCACCGGGATTCTTGTGTCACCTCACATGCAGCGTGTTGTCACGTCCATTCAATGTGTGGACATGATGAATAATTTAAGCGATGTATACTAGTACTACTACTATACTACTTACTAGTCGTATTTAGTGTCACATTTTAACCATATGTCTAACTAACAAGTACACACTTGAAGCCTAATTGATATATATATATATATATATATATATATATAGACACACACACACACACACACACACACACACACACACACACATATATATATATATATATATATATGGCTTTTACATAGCATCTCCATCATCATTATTAGTACATCCTACGCAGGTGAGTTAGGATGCACTTGATCCCAGAAAGGTATCTATCCTTCAAACCAGAGGAGTGCTTCAAACTAACAACAGTACATAATATCCAACAAAAGAGGGTCGTGCTACAGCAACATGATACATGGCTTGGTCTAGATATCAGTATGAATCAAGTTGTGCATATTTTCTATTGGCATGAACCACATCGCTGCATGTCGGGTTTGCAAAAGCCATCCATCGCATGGAAGCTTGATGCCTTTCACACACTGAAGATTACCTGGCAACAAGCTGTGTCGACGAATCTCTGGATATGGTGATTCATGAAACCCATGGTATGATGTGTAAACATAGTTCCCCCTGGCGAATGGAAGTTGCATAACACAGTAATCATCGCCGGTGATATGATCGATGATTGGTTGGATGATCAGATAATTGAGCCCAAGGAACATGGAGTGGTCGCCGAGGCTGTAAACCTGCCTCCAGTTGAATACGCCTGGCCCAACGGAGCTTGGGTCTTTCTCAAACACGAAGAAACCATAGCCATCAATGGCACGAATGCCCCTGGCATTGTACTGCATGTGGTTTGATGTAATGTTTTGGTCAATTTGGTACGTGCGAATGAGCATCAAATGACCGCCGTCAGCTGAACGAGCGATAAACCACCACCCATCGGCTGGTATGATTCCAGGTTCTGGAATCATGAAGGCCAGCGCATTTGCGCCTGCTGCAACAATTCAAATTGGAGACCAAAAGGACAAAAATAAACAATCATGTTCAGAGTATGTGTGGAATTAAGATTATTATAACAGTGACACATATCATAGACAGAGAATTGCAATGCTGTGGTCGGTGGTCATAATCATACCCCAAGTTAAAAAAATAAGCCAATGGTTTTCATATTCTACCAATATGTCATGGTTCAAACATCATGTAACAATGAGAGGAAAACAACTATGACATGGCCTACTCATATTCTACCATAGCACTTACTACTGTTCTCATATCAACTCTAAGCAATAACATGCGTTGTTATAAAAATCTTGGAAATGAGAGTAACATATAGCAATCATGAGGTTATGCTCATAATATCTATTCTAACAATCATTAGATGCCAATTGTTCTCATGTCAACTCTAACAATAACATGTGTGGTCATAAAAATCTAGGAAATGAGAGGAACATATAGCAATGATGTGGTTATAGACATACTATCTATTCTAAATATGTAACAATGAACAGGCATTCGTATTCATAAGGTAAAGATGAGATGAGATGGAACAATTACATGACGACAGATTCCACCAGTATAGGCAGCCAATATGTGCATCGACCGCGTAAACGATGCCATCATGCACTATAGCATCAGACAGAAATGTTGCCTCAACAGGATTGACGATGAGCCATAACCATGTATGGCGACCGGATTCCAGATAAACTAATCCCATGTTGAACAAGGCAATGAGTTTGTAATCTATGTAGTCTTCTGATGGTGTGGGCACTTCGCAAATTACAACTTTTAGCAAACAGAGGTCGAGCCAAAAGCTCGACGCTTCTCGTGCGTAGTAGGTAGGAGTGTCCAGAGGGCCACGAGGCTCGATGGCTTCGGTATCCAATGATGGAAGGGTGATCTCTCACTGGGTGTAGATATCCACGAGATGCCACGGACTACCGGATTGGTGGATAAGGACGAACCTGTTGGCCTTCATGCCTGTCCAGTAGTGGCCGCGCATGAAGGATAGGTGGACGGGTAGTGGTAGCATGTCGAGGGGCACCACAGCAACCTCCGTAGGATCGTCAAATCAGTGTCTAGGCCACCGGCGAGGATCGGGCATCAACAAGCAGGGTGTCTTGAAAAGAGCCGGCCGGTTGCAGACGGGTAGACGGCACAAAGACACCGAGCATGCGGCCAGATGAACAGTGCTGAGCAGGTCCATACGATTACAGATCTGCTCCAAGAGAACATCGGGGAGGGAATTCCAATCGCGGCTCTGCGTGTCAGTCGGTTCTGCCATAGGGTTTTTAAGGCGTTGAGTGATTGGGGTTCTCGGTGCCCGCGAGCCAGCGGGGAAGTGGATTCGGGAGGGCGAGCGAAGAAGATGGCGTGTGTGGCCAAGCAGTGAGCGGGGGGATATGGTACGCGCGAGCTACCAAGGAAGATGGCACGGGCGGGCGAGCAGTGAGCGGGTTGTGATACGTCCATTCTGCATCATGCTTTTATATCGATATTTTTTGCATTATGGACTGTTATTTCACTTTTCACAATACTTATGGCTATTCTCTCTTATTTTACAAGGTTTACATAAGGAGGGAGAATGCCGGCAGCTGGAATTCTGGGCTGGAAAAGGAGCAAATATTAGAGACCTATTCTGCGCAACTCCAAAAGTCGTGAAACTCCACGGAACATCTTAAAATAAATAAAGAAAAATCCTCGCCAAAGATGAAGGCCAGGGGATCCACACCCTGCCCACGAGGGTGGGGGGCACGCCCCCCTAGGGCGCGCCTCCCTACCTCGTGGGCCCCCTGGTGGCAATCCGACGTCCATCTTCTCCTATATGAAGTCTTTCGATGAGAAAAAATTAGAAGGAACTTTTTGGGACGAGACTCCGCCGCCACGAGGCGGAACCTTGGCAGAACCAATCTAGAGCTCTGGCAGAGCTGTTCTGCCGGGGATACTTCCCTCCGGGAGGGGGAAATCATCACCATCGTCATCACCAACGCTCCTCTCATCGGGAGAGGTCAATCTCCATCAACATCTTCACCAGGACCATCTCATCTCCAAGCCCTAGTTCATCTCTTGTATCCATTTCTTGTCTCAAAGTCCGGGATTGGTGCTAGTAGGTTGCTAGTAGTGTTGATTACTCCTTGTAGTTGATGCTAGTTGGTTTATCTGGTGGAAGATCATATGTTCAGATCCTATATGCATATTATTACCCCTCTGATTATGAACATGGATATGCTTTGTGAGTAATTACGTTTGTTCCTGAGGACAAAGGAGAAGTCTTGCTATTAGTAGTCATGTGAATTTGGTATTCGTTTGATATTTTGATAAGATGTATGTTGTCTAGCCTCTAGTGGTGTTATGTGAACGTCGACTACATAACACTTCACCATTATTTGGGCCTAGAGAAAGGCATTGGGAAGTAATAAGTAGATGATGGGTTGCTAGAGTGACAGAAGCTTAAACCCTAGTTTATGCGTTGCTTCATAAGGGGCTGATTTGGATCCATATGTTTCATGCTATGGTTAGGTTTACCTTAATACTTTTGTTGTAGTTGCGGATGCTTGCAATAGAGGTTAATCATAAGTGGGATGCTTGTTCAAGTAAGAACAACACCCAAGCACCGGTCCACCCACATATAAAATTATCAAAGTATCGAACGCGAATCATATGAACGTGATGAAAACTAGCTTGACGATATTCCCATGTGTCCTCGGGAGCGCTTTTCCTATTATAAGAGTTTGTTCCAGCTTGTCCTTTGCTACAAAAAGGATTGGGCCACCTTGATGCACTTTATTTACTTTTGTTACTTGTTGCTCGTTACAATTTATCTTATCACAAAACTATCTGTTACCACTTATTTTAGTACTTGCAGAGAATACCTTGCTGAAAACCGCTTATCATTTCCTTCTGCTCCTCATTGGGTTCGACACTCTTACTTATCGAAAGGACTATGATAGATCCCCTATACTTGTGGTTCATCAAGACTATTTTCCGGCGCCGTTGCTGGGGAGTGTAGCGCCTTTGGTAGGTGGAATTTGGTAAGGAAAAATTTATATAGTGTGCTGAAATTTACTGTCACTTGTTAGTATGGAAAGTAATTCTCTGAGGGGCTTGTTCGGGGTATCTTCATCCCATCCAGTAGAGCAAAGAGTTGCTCCTCAACCTACTGAACCTATTGAAAATGGAACTCCTTTTGAATTTCCTTCGGGTATGATGGAAAAACTGCTAGCTAACCCTTTTACAGGAGATGGAACAAAGCATCCTGATGAGCACTTAATATATGTGGATGAAGTTTGTGGATTATTTAAGCTTGCAGGTATACCCGATGATGTTGCTAAGAAGAAGGTCTTCCCTTTATCTTTGAAGGGAGACGCATTGATATGGTATATGCTATGTGATGATATGAAATCATGGAACTATAAAAGATTGAAATTGGAATTTCATCAAAAGTATTACCCTATGCATCTTGTTCATCATGATCGCAATTATATATATAATTTTTGGCCTCGCGAAGGAGAAAGCATCGCTCAAGCTTGGGGAGGCTTAAATCAATTTTATATTCATGCCCCAATCATGAGCTCTCGAGAGAAATAATTATGCAAAGTTTTTATGCTCGGCTTTCTCATAATAATCAAACTATGCTCGATACTTCTTGTGCTGGCTCTTTTATGATGAAGACTATTGAATTCAGATGGAATTTATTGGATAGAATTAAACGCAACTCTGAAGATTGGGACCTCGACGAAGGTAAAGAGTCAGGTATGACACCTAAGTTTGATTGTGTTAAATCTTTCATGGATACCGATATTTTCCATAAGTTTAGCACTAAATATGGACTTGACTCTGAGATAGTAGCTTCTTTCTGTGAATCTTTTGCTACTTATGTTGATCTCCCTAAGGAGAAGTGGTTTAAATATCATCCTCCCATAGAAGTAAAAGTAGCTGCACCTATTAAAGTTGAAGAAAAGACTGTCACTTATAATGATCCTATTGTTCCTACTTCTTATGTTGAGAAACCACCTTTCCTTGTTAGAATAAAGGATCATGCTAAAGCTTCAACTGTTGTTCGTAAAAGCAATATTAGAACTTATACACCCCCTGAGCAAGTTAAAGTAGAACATAATATTGCTATTGTCAAAGATCTCTTGTCTGATAATATTGATGGGCATGTTATTCAGTTCGAAGGTGAAACTGCTAGAATTGCTAAACCTTGTGCTAAAGATAAACATAGACCTGTGGTAGGCGTGCCTGTTATTTCTGTTAAAATAGGAGATCATTGTTATCATGGCTTATGTGATATGGGTCCAAGTGCTAGTGTTATACCGCATACTTTATACGAAGAAATTAAGAATTTGCACCTGCTGAGTTAGAAGGTATTGATGTCACAATTAAACTTGCCAATAGAGATACTATTTCACCAATTGGAATTGTTAGAGATGTTGAAGTCTTGTGTGGGAAAACTAAATATCCTGCTGATTTTCTTGTTCTTACTTCTCCGCAAGATAGCTTTTGTCCCATTATATTTGGTAGACCCTTCTTGAACACTGTTAATGCTAGGATAGATTGCGAAAAGAATGTTGTTACTATTGGCTTGGATAATATGGTTCATGAGTTTAATTTCTCTAAATTTAGTAAACAACATCGTGAGGAAGAATTACCTAGTAAGGATGAAATTATTGGTCTTGCTTCTATTGCCGTACCTCCTAGTGATCCTTTAGAACACTATTTGCTAGACCATGAAAATGATATGTTCATGAATGAAAGAAGGGAAATAGATGAAGTATTCTTTAAACAGGAACCTATTCTGCAACACAACTTGCCTGTTGAAATTTTAGGGGATCCTCCTCCACCCAAGGGTGATCCCATGTTTGAGCTTAAACCGTTGCCTAATAATCTTAAATATGCTTATCTTGATGAAAAGAAGATATATCCTGTTATTATTAGTGCTAACCTTTCAGAGCATGAAGAAGAAAGATTATTGAAAACTCTGAAGAAGCATCGTGGTGCTATTGGATACACTCTTGATGATCTTAAGGGCATTAGTCCCACTCTATGTCAACATAAAATAAATTTGGAAGCAGATGCCAAACCAGTTCGTGATCCTCAACGACGTCTGAATCCTAAAATGAAAAAGTGGTAAGAAAAGAAATACTCAAGCTTCTAGAGGCAGGTATAATCTATCCCGTTGCTGATAGTCAGTGGGTAAGTCCTGTCCATTGTGTCCCTAAGAAGGGAGGTATTACTGTTGTTCCTAATGATAAAGATGAATTGATTCCACAAAGAATTATCACAGGTTATAGGATGGTAATTGATTTCCGCAAATTAAGTAAGGCTACTAAGAAAGATCATTACCTCTTACCTTTTATTGATCAAATGCTAGAAAGATTATGCAAACATACACACTATTGCTTTCTAGATGGTTATTCTGGTTTCTCTCAAATACCTGTGTCGGCTAGAGATCAATCAAAGACTACTTTTACATGCCCTTTTGGTACTTTTGCTTATAGACGTATGCCCTTTGGTTTATGTAATGCACCTACTACCTTTCAAAGATGCATGATGGCTATATTCTCTGACTTTTGTGAAAAGATTTGTGAGGTTTTCATGGACGATTTTTCCATCTACGGTTCCTCTTTTGATGATTGCTTGAGCAATCTTGATCGAGTTTTGCAGAGATGTGAAGAAACTAATCTTGTCTTGAATTGGGAAAAGTGCCACTTTATGGTTAATGAAGGTATTGTCTTGGGGCATAAAGTTTATGAAAGAGGTATTGAAGTTGATAAAGCCAAGGTCGATGCTATTGAAAAGATGCCATGTCCCAAGGACATCAAAGGTATAAGAAGTTTCCTTGGTCACGCCGGATTTTATAGGAGGTTCATTAAGGACTTCTAAAAAATTTCTCAGCCTCTGACTAATTTATTGCAAAAAGATATACCATTTGTCTTTGATGATGATTGTGTAGAAGCATTTGAAACACTTAAGAAAGCATTAGTCTCTGCACCTGTTGTTCAGCCACCTGATTGGAATTTACCCTTTGAAATTATGTGTGATGCTAGTGATTATGCTGTAGGTGCTATTCTAGGACGAATAGTTGATAAGAAATTAAATGTTATTCATTATGCTAGTAAGACTCTAGACAATGCTCAAAGAAATTATGCTACTACTGAAAAAGAACTTTTAGCAGTTGTATTTGCTTGTGATAAGTTTAGACCTTATATTGTTGATTCTAAAGTAACTATTCACACTGATCATGCTGCTATTAAATACCTTATGGAAAAGAAAGATGCTAAACCTAGACTTATTAGATGGGTTCTCTTGCTACAAGAATTTGATTTGCATATTGTTGATTGAAAGGGAGCTGAGAACCCCGTTGCAGACAACTTGTCTAGGTTAGAGAATGTTCTTGATGAACCACTACCTATTAATGATAGCTTTCCTGATGAACAATTAAATGTTATAAGTACTTCTCGTAGTACTCCATGGTATGCTGATTATGCTAATTATATTGTTGCTAAGTTTATGACACCTAGCTTCACATACCAGCAAAAGAAAAAGTTTTTCTATGACTTGAGACATTACTTTTGGGATGACCCACATCTTTATAAAGAAGGAGTAGATGGTGTTATTAGATGTTGTGTACCTGAGCATGAACAGGAATAGATCCTACGCAAGTGTCATTCCGAGGCTTATGGAGGACACCACGCCGGAGATAGAACTGCACAAAAGGTATTGCAATCTGGTTTTTATTGGCCTACCCTCTTCAAGGATGCCCGTAAGTTTGTCTTGTCTTGTGATGAATGTCAAAGAATTGGTAATATTAGTAGACGTCAAGAAATGCCTATGAATTATTTTCTTGTTATTGAACCGTTTGATGTTTGGGGCTTTGATTATATGGGACCTTTTCCTGCCTCTAATGGATACACACATATTTTAGTTGCTGTTGATTACGTTACTAAGTGGGTAGAAGCTATTCCAACTAGTAGTGCTGATCATAACACTTCTATTAAAATGCTTAAGGAAGTTATTTTCCCGAGGTTTGGAGTCCCTAGATATTTAATGACTGATGGTGGTTCACACTTTATTCATGGTGCTTTCCATAAAATGCTTGCTAAATATGATGTTAATCATAGAATTGCATCTCCTTATCACCCATAGTCTAGTGGTCAAGTTGAGTTGAGCAATAGAGAGCTCAAATTAATTTTGCAAAATACTGTTAATAGGTCTAGAAAGAATTGGTCCAAGAAACTTGATGATGCATTATGGGCTTATAGAACTGCATACAATAATCCTATGGGTATGTCTCTGTATAAAATGGTTTATGGAAAAGCATGTCACTTACCTCTCGAACTAGAACATAAGGCGTATTGGGCTATTAAAGAGCTCAACTATGATTTTAAACTTGCTGGTGAGAAGAGGTTATTTGATATTAGCTCACTTGATGAAGGGAGAACCCAAGCATATGAAAATGCCAAGTTGTTTAAAGAAAAAGTTAAAAGATGGCATGACAAAAGGATACAAAAGCGTGAGTTTAATGTAGGTGACTATGTATTGCTATACAACTCTCGTTTAAGATTTTTTGCAGGAAAACTTCTCTCTAAATGGGAAGGCCCCTATGTTATCGAAGAGGTCTATCGTTCCGGTGCCATAAAGATCAACAACTTTGAAGGCACAAATCCGAAGGTGGTAAACGGTCAAAGAATCAAACATTATATCTCAAGTAATCCCATAAATGTTGAAACCAATATTATTGAAACCGTAACCCCGGAGGAATACATAAGGGACACTTTCCGGAAGTTTCAGACCCCGAAAAGGAATAGGTATGTGGTACGGTAAGTAAACCGACTCCAAAACATTTTTAAGGCAATATTTCTCCGTTTTGGAATATTTAGAAAAATAGAAAAATAAGTAGCAGTCCAGGAAGGACACGAGGATCCCACAAGGGTGGTGGGCGCGCCCTACCCCTCTGGGCGCGCCCCCTACCTCGTGAGTGTGCCTTCCAGACTCCGTTTTCTTACACGATACGTATTTTGGTCGGTAAAAATTCATTATATAACCTCCCGAAGGTTTTGACTCCCGTATTACGCAAACCTCCTCTGTTCTTGTTTCGAGCTGTTTTCTGTCAGGGTTTTCTAGGCTAGGCATCATGTCGCCTCCCTCCTCCAACAATGGTGACAATGATGCTTGGCTAATGAAGATAGATCTGAAGAGGGAAGAACCCACGAGGGTCAACAAGGATGAAAGGATCAAGAAGGCCACGAAGGATCAAGCTCCGGTAGCAAAAGACATCCTTCAACTTGATCATAACCTTCTTACCCCAACTGAGATCGAAGCTTTCAAGATGATTGAGTTAGCTCATATACAAAACAAGTATCTCACACAAGAAAATATTTTGTTGAAGGAGCGTATTGTTGCACTCAAGGGCATTATTCGCAAGCTGGAGGACCTCTTACGCTCGATGTGCGATTATTCGTCACCTCCACCTTCTTCACCGACAAAGGAGACATAATCACATGAGTATGGGCACTCCCCTTGGCAACTGCCAAGCTTGGGGGAGGTGCCCCGGTATCGTATCACAATCACAACGACTATCTTTATCGTTTTTCTTAGTTCGATCCTATTAGAAGTATCTTGATCTAGTAGAATAAAGTTTATGGCATGATCTAGTTTTGAGTTTTGCTTTATGATCTTTCTTTGTAATCGAGTCTATGAGCTATATATAATAAAGATTAGTGTTGAGTCAAGGGCTTGATTATTTTGCCATGATCTTGGGTGAATAAAAATAAAGAGAAAAGCATAAAAAGAAACAAAAAGTTCATATTGATCTTATTGAGAGTAATGACTTCACATAGAAGGAGTTTGATGATTAAAAGTTGTTGGGAGTTGGTAGACATAGCTTTGGTCATTGTTGCAATTAATAGGAAGTAATAAGGAAAGAGAGGTTTTCACATATAGATATATTATCATTGACATCTTTTATGATTGGGAGCACTCATTAAAATATGACATGCTAAAGAGTTGATGTTGGACAAGGAAGACAACATAATGAGTCATGTATTTCTTATATATGAGATAAAGTATGTTGTCATGGATCCTCTAACTTGTTGAGCTTGCCTTTCCCCCTCATGCTAGCCAAATTCTCAGCACCAAGTAGTAATACTACTTGTGCTTCCAAATACCCTTAAACCAGTTTTGCCATGAGAGTCCACCATATCTACCTATGGATTGAGTAAGATCCTTCAAGTAAGTTGTCATCGGTGCAAAGCAATAAAAATTGCTCTAAATATGTGTAGGATCGAAAGTATGTCTAGAGGGGGGGTGATTAGACTACTTGACCAAATAAAAACTTAATCTTTTCCCAATTTTAGTTCTTGGCAGATTTTAGCTATTGTAGGACAAGTCAAGCAATCATCACACAATTCAAGCAAGCATGCAAAGAGTATATTGGCAGCGGAAAGTAAAGCATGCAACTTGCAAGAATGTAAAGGGAAGGGTTTGGAGAATTCAAACGCAATTGGAGACACAGATGTTTTTCCCGTGGTTCGGATAGGTGGTGCTATCCTACATCCACGTTGATGGAGACTTCAACCCACGAAGGGTAACGGTTGCGCGAGTCCACGGAGGGCTCCACCCACGAAGGGTAATGGTTGTGCGAGTCCACGGAGGGCTCCACCCATGAAGGGTCCACGAAGAAGCAACCACCCACGAAGAGTCCACGAAGAAGCAACCTTGTCTATCCCACCATGGCCATCGCCCACGAAGGACTTGCCTCACTAGCGGTAGATCTTCACAAAGTAGGCGATCTCCTTGCCCTTACAAACTCCTTGGTTCAACTCCACAATCTTGTCGGAGGCTCCCAAGTGACACCTAGCCAATCTAGGAGACACCACTCTCCAAGAAGTAACAAATGGTGTGTTGATAATGAACTCCTTGCTCTTGTGCTTCAAATGATAGTCTCCCCAACACTCAACTCTCTCTCATAGGATTTGGATTTTGTGGAAAGAAGATTTGAGTGGAAAGCAACTTGGGGAAGGCTAGAGATCAAGATTCATATGGTAGGAATGTAATATCTTGGTCTCAACACATGAGTAGGTGGTTCTCTCTCAGAACATATGAGTTGGAATTGTGTATGTGTTCTGATGGCTCTCTATCCGAATGAAGAGGAGGTGGAGTGGTATATATAGCCTCCACACAAAATCCAACCGTTACACACAGTTTTCCAATCTCGGTGGGACCGAATCAACAAACTCGGTCGGACCGAAAAGGTAAACCTAGTGACCGTTAGAGATTTTCGGTGGGACTGACATGCAACTCGGTAGGACCGATATGGTTAGGGTTTGGGCATAACGTAATCTCGGTGAGACCGATTACACAAACTCGGTGAGACCGAGTTTGGTAATAAGCTAACCAGAGAGTTGGTCAGGTAAACTCGGTGGGACTGATTTGCTCTTTCGGTGAGACCGAAAAGTTACAAAAAGGAAACAGAGAGTTTACACTGCAATCTCGGTGGGACCGATTCGCTCTTTCGGTGAGACCGAAAAGTTACGAAAGGGAAATAGAGAGTTTGCAATCCCATCTCGGTGAGACCGAGATCCCTATCGGTAGAACCGAATTGCTAGGGTTTGGCAGTGGCTTATGACAAGTGAAACTCGGTGGCGCCGGATAGAAAGAATCGGTAGGACCGAGTTTGGCTTACGGTTTAGGTCATATGTGGATATGGGAAAGTAGTTGAGGGTTTTGGAGCATATCACTAAGCACATGAAGCAAGAGGCTCATTAAGCAACACCTCATCCCTCCTTGATAGTATTGGCTTTTCCTAAAGACTCAATGTGATCTTGGATCACTAAAATATAAAATGAAGAGTCTTGAGCTTTTGAGCTTGAGCCAATCCTTTGTCCTTAGCATTTTGAGGGTTCCACTTTCACATCCATGCCATGCCAATCATTGAGCTTTCTTGAAATAGTCATCTTGGAATAGCATTAGCTCAATGAGATATATGTTGTTATGAATTACCAAAACCACCTAGGGATAGTTGCACTTTCAATCTCCCCCTTTTTGGTAATTGATGACAACATATAGATCAAAGCTTCGACAAATGATAATAAGCATGAAATATATCGTCGCTTTGAGAAGTATGTGACAAGTAAGAGCTCCCCCTAAATTTGTGCATATTTAAAATTTGCTTTGGACTGCAAATGCACAAAGAGTTAGAGTCATGGGTTACTCTTCCATGTCACATACATCTTGGTGGAGCGCTTAAAATGATAAGAATGAAATACATGCACTCATCACCAAGAATAGTGAATGATCACATAAGATAGATAAGATGATAATACTAAGCAAACATTAAGTGTAGCTTATGATCAAACACATGATCATCAATGTCTCACGAGCAATGACATAGTATCTCACACAAAAGCAAACAAAGTTCGAAAAACCACCAAATAAAACAAGAGAGAATAAAAGCAACACTCTCTCTCGAAGCCTATGATCTATACATTTTCTCCCCCTTTGGCAACAAGTTACCAAAAAGTTCCTAGAAAATGCATGGTGCTAAGTCGACACTCAGGCTTGATCTTCAGGTGGTGGTGGAGTCCGGAGCACTCCAAGGACGAAGCCTTCTGTAGACGTGGTCGGAGTCGAGGCTGAAGTGGACGCTGGAGCTGGTGGAACTGGGGCTGTAGCTGGTGCAGACGTGGTGGCTCTGGGGTCAGCAACTGGCACTGCAGACGACCTCGGACCTCGTGGCACTCTGGCAAAGGCATCAGTTGTAGTCTTGCCTCTCCTCTCCTGCATGTCATCCTGGAGCTGCTCCACTGCAGTCTGAATCTCTGTCACTTTGACATCCAAGTCATAGAACTTTTGTTCCATGATCCTCTCTAAGCTTGCCTGGTTCTGAGTTAGGGTGGCTAGTCCTTGCTCAATCCGCAGGGTGGATGCAATCAAGTAACCAAGCTGCTCTTGTTTGGTTTTCAGGAAATATTCAGATGCCTCCTCTTGAGTAGGCATCTTGGCAGCTTTCTCCTTCCTCGCCTTCTCCTTCTTGGCTTGTGCTTGGGCAGATGATGGCTCATTCTCAGTCATGACCACTTGATTATCTTCAAAGTCTGGACGGATGGGCAGGTGTTCCTTGTCCAATAAGTATATGCCCGTGCCCATCTTAGAGTTTATGAGCTCCTGAATCTGTGGGGCATGTCCACAGCTCCTCTTCTGGTCTGCTGCTGTCCTCTTGATTGTTTCAATCATAAGGCTCATGACTTTGAATTTCTGTGGCACGTCAAAGATATGAAGCAAGTTGATCGCGTGGCCCCTGATCTCCAGACTTGGGCAATAGGGTGTGCCTAAGAATCCAGTTGATGGTTGGCAGCCCTGACAGAAGATAGTGTACTGAGCCAAACTTGAACGTATCAAGTGCTTCATTTGTAATCTCCTTGTACATGTTTGACATTGAGTTGTGGTCCATCTTCTTCTTGGCATAAATGTCCAAGTCATCGTCATGCTCTTCTGGGGCATTAATTAGCTAAGCCCATTCAGCAACTGTAGACTGGTACCTCGTACCCTCTGACATCCATACAATCCTGCCATCTGGATAGAAATGGGCTGTGGAGTAGAACTACATGATGAGTTCCTCGTTCCACTTTGTGAGCTTTTGCCCAACAAAGTCCTCTACTCCACATACCTTGAAGCTGTCCTGCACTCCAGGGTAGTACTCTTCGTTGTCTTTGATGTATTGCCAATCAACCCATCTCATATCACAGACAATTGGCTTCTTGTCTAGCAGCACTGTCTCATAAAAGTCTTGCTGCTCCTTGGTGTGAAACCTATAGTCAACTGCAGTCCTTCTCCTTGAAGCATACGGGTCTGCTTCTCTCCACTTCCAGAGCCCTGAATCTCTCCTGAGTTTCATATCCTCAGCCACAGGATGAGCATCGTTGTGGTCTAGGATCTTGGGCTTGAGCTTTCTAAGAACATTCTCTTCTTCTTCTTCTGCAGCTTCAGGCACTGGGGCCTTGTTCTTCTCAGTAGCTGGGATGCTTCTTGTGTTCCTCTTTGGCTTTGGCTTTGGAGCTGGCTTGGCCTTGGAAGCAGCTGCCCCTGTTCTTATGGCATCACCCATCAGCTTGGGTGCCTTAGGTGCTGGTGCAGCTACCTCTTCTTCTTCCTCCTCATCTTCCATGATGGAAGCCTTGCCAAGCACTCTGGCTACAGTTTTCTTCACCCTTTCTTTCCTCTTCTTGCCTTCAGCAGCAACTGGCTCAATGGGAGTGGGCTTCTCAGTTGAAGCTCTGGCCTTTGACATAGGCTGCCTGCCTGCTGGCCTTTTGATCTTCATCCCTGGTTTTATGCCCTGTGCTGGCTCAACTCTCTTGGAAGTTGCTTCCTCTTCTGCCACATAATCCTCATCTTCTGAGTCTGAGGTTCTCTTCTTTCTCTGTCTTGTGGAAGCTTTAGGCAGATTGCTAGGGGTGCTCCTGCTGCCATCATCTGAGGAACTTGAGGGACTAGTGCCCTCACTCATCTACACTTGCTGCTCTGACAAGTTCTGGCTATCACTTTGGTCTGACATGATGCAAACTCTGACTGCTGACCCTGTGAATAGGTTATAGATGAGATAGAGTGGATAAGCATCACAAAATGCAAAGATTTTTGCAAAAGAATAATTCAAAAACTTAGTTTTAGTTTCCCACTGAAAGCATCTCGGATCTACCGATTTCTAAACTCGGTGATACTGAAGCAGTTTTGGCACCTAAACTAGTGAACTCGGTCAGATCGAGTCACAGTTTGGTGGCACCGAGACTGCTAGGGTTTCACAGAGTTCCAAAATCGGTCACACCGATAAGTAATTCTCGGTCAGACCGAGTCTCACTTGTGCAATGGCATAAGCCAAATCGGTGGGACCGAGTTTTTCAACTCGATGGGTCCGAGATGGTTCCGACGGAAACCTAACCCTAAAATTTTCGAATTAAACCTAATCTACGAGTTCATTGACTGGATAGAAGTTTAACAAACGTGGCAAGAATCATGATGATCACAATGTGCTAAGAATCGGATTGGGGAATAGCACAAAGATTGAGTCCATACCCTAGTTCGGCGGAGACTCGCTACGGCGGCAACGACGGGGTTGAATTTCTGTTGACGGTGACGGAGACTAGCGACTGGAGGCGGCTGGCGGCGAGGAGGCGATCCGGAGACCAAGTTGGCAGAGCAGGCTATCGCGCGGGCGAAGGGGTTCGGAGAAATTTCCAAATTTTTGCCCGTGACTGTATATAGCCTGACCCTGTCGGTGTGACCGAGTGGAACAACTCGGTGGCACCGAGATGCAAAACTGTATACAGTTGTTGCAACTCGGTGTGACCGAATGGTTCAAATTGGTTGCATCGAGATCGAAAACCTAGATCAACTTAATGATCTCGGTAGGACCGAAAGTAGGGTATCGGTCAGACCGAGAATCATAAAGAGGTTTTGGAAGTTTAAGTCTATGACGAATCGGGGACTCCGAGCGCTCCTCACACAGAGTGGTTCGAATCTGACTTGATCAAATTTTGTGATGTAGCATGAATAGAGTTTGAGACGAGAAAAGCATAGATAGCTAGAGGAGGTTCTTAGGCATTCTTGTCCATCCACTTGGCAAAAGGAAATAAAACCAAACAATCAAAACAACAAGTGGATGTCCTCGAATGAGTAAAATATGCAACCAACATGCTCACACAATAAGATGGCAAATGAAATATGTGACAAGGCATGCACAACCAATTCTAGCATCTATCAAGCAATTTGCGATGACAAGGTCATCTATATATGAGTATATTGACTTAGGAGTCAAGTGAGAACACTTGATCATAGGTCATACTCATCGTTTAAGCTCAAGTGGGGTTACCACTTTTACATAAAGCATTGTTGTGTTCACATCTTTAGAGTTGCTTTAGCTCAAGTCTTAGAGTAAAGCTCCCCCTAGATGTGATATCCCCCCTTAGAGGGATGAACTAACCTCGGGTTTTGTCGATGATGACTTCATGTAGATGTTGAAGATGTGGATGCTCAATGTTGATGTAGATCACTTGGAGATATCCATTTGAGTGAATTGCACTTTCAATACCTACATGGGTTAGTCCCACAAGGAACAAACAAGGATATCCATAGACATAGAGTGATGCACACACAAGATGATGTCCATGGAAACTTTTAGGTTACCTTGTCCCTTGTCTTACCAACAAGAGGGTTTGTGACTCCTTGAACTAGTGCAAGATGTGGAAGTTGATTGCACTTGTTCTTGCCAAAATGATAAGAGTGAAGTATGTTGGCGGAGTCACCCTCAAGAACTCTCTAGTTCTTCTTCTTTTGGATCCACACCATCTTGATGAGAATCCTTGGAGTTGTAGTCGTACTTGATGAAGTGGAACTTGAAGTAGTCTTGGGAATCCACTTGACTAAGGTCTTAGGAGCTTCTTCAAATGCATCAATTTCCTCTTGAAGCTTGTCCTTGCCTTTTTGCTTGTAGTCTTGTGGTGGAAGATCATCTTGAGCTTGTGTCCCCTTGAAAGAAGTATCATACTTCTCTTGTTGAGGAACAAACTTTGTCTTGGGGTATTGATCTTCTTCCCACTCAACTCCATTCGCATTGAACTTTCGCTCAAAACCAACACCTTGATTCTTCCGGTGCATTCCTTGCTTGCGCACAATTTCCTCGAATTGCTTACTCCCGGCAAGGCTTTTGTACACTCCTTTCTCTATAATTCCCTTCAATAAGCTATTTTCTTGCTCAAGTGTAACTTGGCTAAGAGAATCATTAGTGGAATCAAGAGAACTACTAGAAGCAATAATATTGGATTTAGCATGATCATTGTTACTGCTAGAGGAAGAATCTTTCTTGTTCTTGTTACTAGACTTGACTTGAGGCATGTAAGTGGATAAGAGTAAACGCTTGGCAATGTAAGAAGAACTTTTCTTGCGGAGATCATCATTGATTGCTTTTAAGAACTCATGCTCTTGCTCAAGATTGAGCTTTTCAAAGCGTAATTTCTCAGGAGCTCTTAAAAGTTCTCGATGATCTTCGAAGATAGTTTCATGAGCTAACTTAAGAGTGTTTAGTTCTTTAGTTAGAGCCTCAATCTTCTCCTTATCATTGTCATTCGTTTTATCTTGATTAGCATGATTAATTGACGTTTCACCATAGTATTTATCACTAGAGTTGTCAACAAGCAAATCATCACCTAACAAGTCATCTTCATCACTATTGAAATCAACATACTCGGGGTGTGTTACCTTAGGACCTTTGGCCATGAAGCATCTTCCAATTCCTTCATTTGGTGAGTCAAATATGTCGTAGGAGTTGGTTGACACAAGTGCTAGACCGGCAACACCTTCATCTTGAGTATCTTCGGAGTCGGAGTGATAACTTCTCTCGGAGTGGCTGTCGGAGTCGGAGCCGGATACCCATTCACCAACATGAGTTTGATGTCTTCGTTTTGTGTAGCTCCTTGATGATTTTTCCTTCCTTTCTGAATCCTTGCTTCTCCGTGAGTATCTTCGTTCATAACGATCATCTCTACTCCTCTCTCTTGGTGGTGATTCTTTGCTTCTTCTTTTTGGAGAATCTTCTCTTCTCTTGTAGGGAGCCGTACACTCATTGGAATAGTGTCCGGGTCTTCCACAACTGTAGCAGTTTCGCTCTCGACTAGAAGATTTTTTGTCATTGTAGGACCTTGACTTGAAGCTTCTATCTTTGCTTCTACTCTTGTAGAACTTGTTGAAGTTCTTCACCATTAAGCTCAATTCTTCATTGAAGTTTTGTTTCTCACTTGATGATGTAGGGGCTTCACATGAGGCTTTGTAGGCACCACTTGATTTGTTGTGAAGTTCCTCTTTATCCTTAAGTGACATCTCATGAGCAACAATTCTTCCAATCACCTCCGTTGGCTTGAGATCTTTGTAATTGGGCATCATTTGGATCAATGTGCACACGGTATCATATTTTCCATCCAAGGCTCTTAGAATCTTCTTGATGATGAATCTATCGGTCATCTCTTCACTTCCTAAGCCGGCAATCTCATTTGTGATGAGAGCAAGCCTAGAGTACATTTCAGCGATACCTTCACCATCCTTCATTTTGAACTTGTCAAGTTGACTTTGAAGCACATCCAACTTGGATTCCTTGACGGAGTCGGTACCTTCGTGCATATCAATCAAAGTGTCCCAAATTTCCTTTGCATTCTCAAGACGGCTGATTTTGTTGAATTCTTCGGGGCACAATCCGTTGAAGAGAATATCACAAGCTTGAGAATTGTATTGCAACATCTTCAACTCATCCGCGGTAGCTTCACGGTTTGGTTCTTTCCCATCAAAGAAGTCACCTTGTAAACCAACACACACAATAGCCCAAACGACGGGGTTATGTCCAAGAATATGCATTTTCATTTTATGCTTCCAACTAGCAAAATTAGTACCATCAAAGTAAGGACCTCTACGGTGATAATTTCCCTCGCTAGACGCCATACTCTCCTAGGTTGTGAAACCAAGGCTATGACCACCAAAAGCTATGGAGATCAAAGCAAATGGAGACCAAAGCTCTGATACTACTTGTAGGATCGAAAGTATGTCTAGAGTGGGGGTGATTAGACTACTTGACCAAATAAAAACTTAACCTTTTCCCAATTTTAGTTCTTGGCAGATTTTAGCTATTGTAGGACAAGTCAAGCAATCATCACACAATTCAAGCAAGCATGCAAAGAGTATATTGGCAGCGGAAAGTAAAGCATGCAACTTGCAAGAATGTAAAGGGAAGGGTTTGGAGAATTCAAACGCAATTGGAGACACAGATGTTTTTCCCGTGGTTCGGATAGGTGGTGCTATCCTACATCCACGTTGATGGAGACTTCAACCCACGAAGGGTGACGGCTGCGCGAGTCCACGGAGGGCTCCACCCACGAAGGGTAATGGTTGCGCGAGTCCACGGAGGGCTCCACCCACGAAGGGTCCACGAAGAAGCAACCACCCACGAAGGGTCCACGAAGAAGCAACCTTGTCTATCCCACCATGGCCATCGCCCACGAAGGACTTGCCTCACTAGCGGTAGATCTTCACGAAGTAGGTGATCTCCTTGCCCTTACACACTCCTTGGTTCAACTCCACAATCTTGTCGGAGGCTCCCAAGTGACACCTAGCCAATCTAGGAGACACCACTCTCCAAGAAGTAACAAATGGTGTGTTGATAATGAACTCCTTGCTCTTGTGCTTCAAATGATAGTCTCCCCAACACTCAACTCTCTCTCATAGGATTTGGATTTTGTGGAAAGAATATTTGAGTGGAAAGCAACTTGGGGAAGGCTAGAGATCAAGATTCATATGGTAGGAATGGAATATCTTGGTCTCAACACATGAGTAGGTGGTTCTCTCTCAGAACATATGAGTTGGAATTGTGTATGTGTTCTGATGGCTCTCTCTCCGAATGAAGAGGAGGTGGAGGGGTATATATAGCCTCCACACAAAATCCAACCGTTACACACAGTTTTCCAATCTCGGTGGGACCGAATCAACAAACTCGGTCGGACCGAAAAGGTAAACCTAGTGACCGTTAGAGATTTTCGGTGGGACTGACATGCAACTCGGTAGGACCGATATGGTTAGGGTTTGGGCATAACGTAATCTCGGTGAGACCGATTACACAAACTCGGTGAGACCGAGTTTGGTAATAAGCTAACCAGAGAGTTGGTCAGGTAAACTCGGTGGGACCGATTTTCTCTTTCGGTGAGACTGAAAAGTTACAAAAAGGAAACGGAGAGTTTACACTGCAATCTCGATGGGACCGATTCGCTCTTTCGGTGAGACCGAAAAGTTACGAAAGGGAAACAGAGAGTTTGCAATCCCATCTCGGTGAGACCGAGATCCCTATCGGTAGAACCGAATTGCTAGGGTTTGGCAGTGGCTTATGACAAGTGAAACTCGGTGGCGCCGGATAGAAAGAATCGGTAGGACCGAGTTTGGCTTAGGGTTTAGGTCATATGTGGATATGGGAAAGTAGTTGAGGGTTTTGGAGCATATCACTAAGCACATGAAGCAAGAGGCTCATTAAGCAACACCTCATCCCTCCTTGATAGTATTGGTTTTTCCTAAAGACTCAATGTGATCTTGGATCACTAAAATATAAAATGAAGAGTCTTGAGCTTTTGAGCTTGAGCCAATCCTTTGTCCTTAGCATTTTGAGGGTTCCACTTTCACATCCATGCCATGCCAATCATTGAGCTTTCCTGAAATAGTCATCTTGGAATAGCATTAGCTCAATGAGCTATATGTTGTTATGAATTACCAAAACCACCTAGGGATAGTTGCACTTTCAATATGTATGATTGATTGGTGTGGGGGAAATAAGCTTTATACGGTCTTGTGATGTGGAAGTAATAAAAGCGACGGACTGCATAATAAAGGTTCATATCACAAGGGGCAATATAAAGTGACGTTCTTTCGCATTGAGATTTTATGCATCCAACCATAAAAGCGCATGGCAACCTCTGCTTCCCTCTGCGAAGGGCCTATCCTTTATCATTATCTTCTACCTTATGCAAGAGTCACGGTGATCTTCACCTTTCCCTTTTCATTTTATCCTTTGGCAAACTCAGCATGTTGGAAAGAACATGATATATATATATATATATAAATATATCTAATTGGATGTAGGGGAGTACGAACCATTATTGTTGACATTACCCTTGAGGTAAAAGGTTGTGGGGCAAAACTATAAGCCCCTATCTTTCTCTGTGTCCGATTAAAACTCCGTAACCACAAGTATTGCATGAGTGTTAGTAATTATGGAGGACTAAATGATAGTTGAGTATGTGGACTTGCTTTTTAGCTCTGACATAGACTCTTTCCGATGTTATGAAAAATTGCAATTGCTTCAATGACCGAGATTATAGTTTGTCAGAGCCCAATAAGGTTTATGATTTATACTTTTGCATTGTGAATAGATCATCACTTGAACATAATTAATCGTATGACAAAATCTATATATGTTGCTGTTATGAGAATAATCATGATGCCTTCATGTCCGTATTTTATTTTTATCGACGCCTCTACCTCTAAACATGAGGACATATTTATTATTATCGGCTTTTCGCTTGAGGACAAGCGAGGTCTAAGCTTGGGGGAGTTGATACGTCCATTCTGCATCATGCTTTTATATTGATATTTATTGCATTATGGATTGTTATTTCACTTTATGTCACAATACTTATGGCTAGTCTCTCTTATTTTACAAGGTTTACATAAGGAGGGAGAATGCCGACAGCTGGAATTCTAGGCTGGAAAAGGAGCAAATATTAGAGACCTATTCTGCGCAACTCCAAAAGTCCTGAAACTCCACGGAACATCTTAAAATAAATAAAGAAAAATCCTCGCCAAAGATGAAGGCCAGGGGGCCCACACCCTGCTCACGAGGGTGGGGGGCGTGCCCCCCACCCTCGTGGGCCCCTTGGTGGCTCTCCGACGTCCATCTTCTCCTATATGAAGTCTTTTGATGAGAGAAAAATCAGAAGGAACTTTTCAGGACGAGACTCCGCCGCTACGAGGCGGAACCTTGGCGGAACCAATCTAGAGCTCCGGCAGAGCTGTTCTGCCGGGGATACTTCCCTCCAGGAGGGGAAAATCGTCACCATCGTCATCACCAACGCTCCTCTCATCAGGAGAGGGCAATCTCCATCAACATATTCACCAGCACCATCTCATCTCCAAACCCTAGTTCATCTCTTGTATCCAATTCTTGTCTCAAAGTCCAGGATTGGTGCTAGTAGGTTGCTAGTAGTGTTGATTACTCCTTGTAGTTGATGCTAGTTGGTTTATCTAGTGGAAGATCATATGTTCAGATCCTATATGCATATTATTACCCCTCTGATTATGAACATGAATATGCTTTGTGAGTAATTATGTTTGTTCCTGAAGACAAGGGAGAAGTCTTGCTATTAGTAGTCATGTGAATTTGGTATTCGTTTGATATTTTGATAAGATGTATGTTGTCTAGCCTCTAGTGGTGTTATGTGAACGTCGACTACATAACACTTCACCATTATTTGGGCCTAGAGGAAGGCATTGGGAAGTAATAAGTAGATGATGGGTTGCTAGAGTGACAGAAGCTTAAACCCTAGTGTATGCGTTGCTTCGTAAGGGGCTGATTTGGATCCATATGTTTCATGCTATGGTTAGGTTTACCTTAATACTTTTGTTGTAGTTGCGGATGCTTGCAATAGAGGTTAATCATAAGTGGGATGCTTGTTCAAGTAAGACAACACCCAAGCACCAGTCCACCCACATATCAAATTATCAAAGTATCGAACGCGAATCATATGAACGTGATGAAAACTAGCTTGACGATATTCCCATGTGTCCTCGGGAGCGCTTTTCCTATTATAAGAGTTTGTTCCGGCTTGTCCTTTGCTACAGAAAGGATTGGGCCACCTTGCTGCACTTTATTTACTTTTGTTACTTGTTGCTCGTTACAATTTATCTTATCACAAAACTATCTGCTACCACTTATTTCAGTACTTGCAGAGAATACCTTGCTGAAAACCGCTTATCATTTCCTTCTGCTCCTTGTTGGGTTCGACACTCTTACTTATCGAAAGGACTACGATAGATCCCCTATACTTGTGGGTCATCAGGGGGAAGTGGTGTGCGGCCGACGATGGGGAAGAGAGGAGGAAGAAGAAGAGAGGAGGAAGAAGAGTGAAAGATGGGGAAGAAAGTGCATTAAATCTCAATTCTACTAGTACTACTACCAGGATATACCGTCCTTCGGAGTGTAAATAGTTATGCCAATGACATACGGGTCTACCTCAAGAGGGCCCATATGTCAGTTAATGGAGGAGTGAGGTGCGTAGGCGTATTTGTGGAAGCGTTATCCACTCGCGAACATGATGGTAGTACTCCTGGGTAAGGCTGATTTAGTAACACCAACACGCTGGTTCAGCTTATTAATTAAGTGTCCCATCTGCTGCAGCATGTATTGTCACTTCACTGTGAAGACTAGTTGAATAGTTCTTTCTGACCAAGATGGGGAATAATGGATCTCGAAGACTTCCTATCTACAATATCCCTATGCCTGTACGCTCATCCTGTCCAACAAGATGAAACATTGGCCAAGGCACCCGGCGCCAATAATGTAGGAGTACTAGTACTACCTCCTTTTCGGTTTATTGGTGCTACCTCTTGAGCACTGCGTTGGTTTTCCCTTGAAGAGGAAAGGGTGATGCAGCAAAGTAGCGTAAGTATTTCCCTCAGTTTTTGAGAACTAGGGTATCAATCCAGTAGGAGACTACACGCAAGTCCCTCGTACCTACACAAACAAATAAGAACCTCCCAACCAATGCGATAAAGGGGTTGTCAAGCCCTTCACGATCACTTACGAGAGTGAGATCTAGTAGAGATAATAATAATAATATAAATATTTTTGGTACTTTTATGATAAAGATTGAAAGTAAAAATTGTGAAATAAAATAGATTGGAAACTTATATGATAAAAGATAGACCCGGGGCCATAGGTTTCACTAGTGGATTCTCTCAAGATAGTATAAGTATTACGGTGGGTGAACAAATTACTGTCGAGAAATTGATAGAAAAGTCCATAATTATGAGAATATCTAGGCATGATCATGTATATAGGCATCACGTCCGCGACAAGTAGACCAAAATGATTCTGCATCTACTACTATTACTCCACACATCAACCTCTATCCAACATGCATCTAGAGTGTTAAGTTCATAAGAACAGAGTAACGCATTAGGCAAGATGACATGATGTAGAGAGATAAACTCAAGCAATATGATATAAGCCCCATCTTTTTATCCTCAATGGCAACAATACAATACGTGCCATGCTGCCCCTGCTGTCACTGGGAAAGGACACCGCAAGATTGAACCCAAAGCTAAGCACTTCTCCCATTGCAAGAAAGATCAATCTAGTAGGCCAAACCAAACTGATAATTCAAAGAGAAATGCAAAGATACCAAACATACATAAAAGATTTCAGAGAAGAATCAAATATTGTTCATAGATAAACTTGATCATAAACCCACAATTCATCGGATCTCGACAAACACACCGCAAAAAGAGTTACATCAAATAGATCTCCAAGAAGATCGAGAAGAACATTGTATTGAGATCCAAAGAGAGAGAAGAAGCCATCTAGCTATTAACTATGGGCCCGAAGGTCTGTGGTAAACTACTCACACATCATCGAAGAGGCTATGGTGTTGATGTAGAAGCCCTCCATGATCGATTCCCCCTCCGGTGGAGCTTCGAAAAAGGCCCCAAGATGGGATCTATTGGGTATAGAAGGTTGAGGCGGTCAAAATAGGGTTTCATGGTGCTCCTGGATGTTTTCGGGGTATATGGATATATATATATAGGAGGAGGAAGTAAGTCGATGGAGCCACGAGGGGCCCACGAGGGTGGGGGCGCGCTCAGGGGGGCATGCGCACCTCCCTGCCACGTGGCCTCTGATAACCCACAAGTATAGGGGATCGCAACAGCTTTCGAGGGTAGAGTATTGAGCCCAAATTTATTAATTCGACACAAGGGGGGCCAAAGAATATTCTCAAGTATTAGCAGCTGAGTTTTCAATTCAACCACACCTGGAAACTTAGTATCTGCAGTAGAGTGTTTAGTAGCAAAGTAATATGATAGTGATGGTAATGGTAACAAAAGCAAAGTAATGTTTATGGTATTTTGTAGTGATTGTAACAATAGCAACGGGAAAGTAAATAAGCGTAAACCAGTATATGGAAAGCTCGTAGGCATTGGATCAATGATGGATAATTATGCCGGATGCGGTTCATCATGTAACAGTCGTAACATAGGGTGACGCAGAACTAGCTCCAATTCGTCAATGTAATGTAGGCATGTATTCCAAATATAGTCATACGTGCTTATGGAAAAGAACTTGCATGACATCTTTTGTCCTACCCTCCCGTGGCAGCGAGGTCCTAATGGAAACTAAGGGATATTAAGGCCTCCTTTTAATAGAGAACCGGAACAAAGCATTAGCACATAGTGAATACATGAACTCCTCAAACTGCGGTCATCACCGGTAAGTATCCCGATTATTGTCACTTCGGGGTTAACGGATCATAACACATAATAGGTGACTATAGACTTGCAAGATAGGACCTAGAACTCTCATATATTGATGAAAACATAATAGGTTCAGATCTGAAATCATGGCACTCGGGCCCTAGTGACAAGCATTAAGCATAGCAAAGTCATAGCAACATCAATCTCAGAACATAGTGGATACTAGGGATCAAACCCTAACAAAACTAACTCAATTACATGGTGAATCTCATCCAACCATCACCGTCCAGCAAGCCTACGATGGAATTACTCACGCACGGCGGTGAGCATCATGAAATTGGTGATGGAGGATGGTTGATGATGACGATGACGACGAATCCCCCTCTCCGAAGCCCCGAACGGACTCCAGATCAGCCGTCCCGAGAGGTTTTAGGGCTTGGCGGCGGCTCTGTATCGTAAAACACGATGATTTCAGAAAGCAGTTATATAGAGTTGGAGTTGGAGTCGGGAGGTCTCCAGGGGGCCCACGAGGTAGGGGGGCGCCCCCCACCCTCGTGAGAAGGGTGTGGGCCCCCTGGTCTTCATCTTTGGTGAGGATTTTTTATTATTTATTGTAAGATATTCCATGGAGTTTTAGGTCATTCGGAGAACTTTTGTTTTCTGCACATAAAACAACATCATGGCAATTCTGCTGAAAACAGCGTCAGTCCGGGTTAGTTCCATTCAAATCATACAAGTTAGAGTCCAAAACAAGGGCAAAAGTGTTTGGAAAAGTAGATACGTTGGAGACGTATCAACTCCCCCAAGCTTAAACCCTTGCTTGTCCTCAAGCAATTCAGTTGACAAACTGAAAGAAATAAAGAAAAACTTTTACAAACTCTATTTGCTCTTGTTGTTGTAAATATGTCAAGCTAGCATTCAAGTTTTCAGCAAAGATTATAACTAACCACATTTGCAATAATTCTCAGGTCTCATGTTTACTCATCTCAATAGCATAATCAACTAGCAAGCCATATTAATAAAACTCGGATGAAAACACTTTCTCAAAACAATCATAATATGATATAACAAGATGGTATCTCGCTAGCCCTTTCTGATACCGCAAAACATAAATGCAGAGCACCTTTAAAGATCAAGGACTGACTAGACATTGTAATTCATGGTAAAAGAGATCCAATCATAGTCACACCCAATATAAATTAACAGTAATGAATGCAAATGACAACGGTGCTCTCCAACTAGTGCTTTTTAATAAGAGGGTGATGACTCAACATAAAAGTAAATAGATAGGCCCTTTGCAGAGGGAAGCAGGGATTTGTAGAGGTGCCAGAGCTCGGTTTTGAAATAGAGGTGAATAAAATTTTGAGCGGTATACTTTCATTGTCAACATAACAACCAAGATATGGCGATATCTTCCATGCTACACACATTATAGGCGGTTCCCAAACAGAATGGTAAAGTTTATACTCCCCCTCCACCAACAAACATCAATCCATGGCTTGCTCGAAACAATGAGTGCCTCCAACATACATCAGGTCCCAGGGGGAGTTTTGTTTGCAATTATTTTGATTTAGTTTGCATAAAGCATGGGACTGGGCATCCCGGTGACCAGCCCTTTATCTCGTGAGTGAGGAGCGGAGTCCACTCCTCTTGAGAATAACCCGCCTAACATGGAAGATACAGACAGCCCTAGTTGATACATGAGCTATTCGAGCATACAAAACAGGATATTTATTTGAAGGTTTAGAGTTTGGCACATACAAATTTACTTGGAACGGTAGGTAGATACCACATATAGGAAGGTATAGTGGACTCATCTGGAATAACTTTGGGGTTTAAGGAGTTTGGATGCACAAGCAGTATTCCCGCTTAGTACAGGTGAAGGCTAGCAAAAGACTGGGAAGCGACCAACTAGAGAGCGACAACAACCATGTACATGCATTAAAATTAATAAACATTGGATGTAAGCATGAGTAGGATATAATCCACCATGAACATAAATATCGTAAAGGCTATGTTGATTTGTTTCAACTACATGCGTGAACACGCGCCAAGTCAAATCACTTAAATCATTTAGAGGAGGATACCACCCTATCATACCACATCATAACCATTTTAATAGCATGTTGGCACGCAAGGTAAACCATTATAACTCATAGCTAACCAAGCATGGCACAAGCAACTATGATCTCTAATTGTCATTGCAAACATGTTTATTCATAACAAGATGAATCAAGAACGATGAACTCATCATATTTACAAAAACAAAAGAAGTCGAGTTCATACCAGCTTTTCTCATCTCAGTTAGTCCATCATATATCATCATAATTTCCTTTCAGTTGCACGACCGAACGATGTGAATAATAATAAGAGTGCACGTGCATTGGACTAAGCTGGAATCTGCGAGCATTCAATAAATAGGAGAAGACAAGGTAATATGGGCTCTTTTGTCAGATAAACAATAATGCATATAAGAGCCATTTCAACAATTTAATCATGGTCTTCTCCTACTGACCCCCAAAGAAAAGAAAAGAAATAAAACTATTTACACGGGAAAGCTCCCAACAAGCAAAAGAAGAACGGGAAATATGTTTGGGTTTTCTTTTTAATTACAACTACAAGCATGGAAAGTAAATTAATTAAAAGCTACAACTATTTTTTTGGTTTTTCTTAAGGTTTATTAAACACACAAGAAGAAAGCATAAAAGGAAATAAACTAGCATGGATGATACAATGAAAAAGTATGAACACCGACATCTAGCAATGAGTGGGTGTGAACATAAATGTAATGTCGGTGAGAAATACGTACTCCCCCCAATCTTAGGCTTTTGGCCTAAGTTGGTTTATGGCCATGGCTGGCCTGGCTGATATCCATAATAATAGTTGGGGGGTCGTACTAGTATGCAGCAGCTATCGCCTCCTGAGCTGCAGCGTGGCGACGAGCAGCCTCCACTCTCCTCTCGTACTCATCTGCCTCCTCTCTAGTAATAGTATATCCTCCTCTTGCCTAATAATCAAAGAAAGCAGGAGCAGGGAGAGTAATATGGACAACACGGCGCCTGTCAAAGATTAGTCGGTACTGGAGAGGTGATTTGTTCCTCTCGACAAAATGGTGGGAAACCATAGAATCAAAATCTAAATAAGCAGGAGGCAACTCCATGTCTCCTTCATGAACGTCTATCTCAAGAAATTTAGCTAAGCGGGTTGCATAAATTCCTCCAAAGAAATCTCCATTATGTCTATTATGATGCAACCTACAAGCTACAATGGCTCCCATATGATAAGATTGGTCTCCTGACACAGCACTCCTGAGAATGCTAAGGTCAGGGACACACTTGTGACATGCTTCATCCTTAGCATTTATGCACCTACCTATGAAGAGAGCAAAATAATGTATAGCAGGAAAGTGAATGCTCCCTATGGTAGCTTGCATTATATCTCTAGATTCCCCTACAGTTATACTAGCAAGAAAGTTTCTAAATTCATATTTAGGGGGATCCCTAACACTACCCCATTGTGGAAGTTTGCAAGCAAAAGTGAAATCCTCTAAGTCCATGGTATAAGATTTGTCATAAAGATCAAACATGACTGAAGGAGAATTACGCGAAGATGAATACTCAAACCTACTCACAAAAGAGCTTGTGAGCTCATGATACTGGAGGCATTTGTCTGCCTCAAAGTCCTCAAGATCGGCATTACGCAAATATGCGTTGAATTCTTCTTTAATTCCCGCTCGATACATAAAATTTTCAGAAGGCCATTCACAAGGACACACTGGAGCGTCTCTTGGTGGCTCTTCGTCAGCATCACGCATTGCAAGCCTGGGTCCTTGCTTCTTTGAAGAACCACCTTGGAACATTTTCCTAAGCATATTTCTTCCTCTGAAAAATTCCGAAAATTTTTAGTAACTATAAAATAAAAGTAAACCAAACTCAATAATATTGATAGCAACTACTCCTACAAGTGCCTAGGGCCTATATCATGCATCGAAACTACTTTTGACCATATAAATTTGACATGGAAGCTCAAGAACAGGGTCACCTAAGCAACACAAATTTGCAATGAATAAAGCACTAGAACAAAAACTAATTGGACCAATGGAGGAGTCACATACCAAGGAACAATCTCCCCCAAGCAGTTTTGTGAGATGTGCTTTGAGCAAGGAGATCAAAAATGGCAGCAAAACGAGCTTGGACTCGGGTTTGAGCTGGTTTTTCGTGATTGGGGGAGGAAGATGAAGTGTGTGGCTGAAAGAATAAGTGGAGGAGGGCCACCATGGGCCCACGAGGCAGGGGGCGTGCCGTAGGGGGGTGGGCGTGCCCTCCACCCTCGTGGCAAGGTGGTTGGCCCCCCTGGTGTGTTCTTTGTTCCATAAATCCTCAAATATTCTATAAAAATCACATTTAATTTTCAGGGCAATTGGAGAACTTTTATTTTCGAGGTATTTTTATGTTGCACAGATAATCAGATAACAGACAAAAAATTATTTATTTTTACTTTATTTTAACTAAATAACAGAAAGTATAGAGAGGGTACAGAAGGTTGTACTTCTAGTTTCATCCATCTCATGCTCATCAAAAGGAATCCACTAACAAGGTTGATCAAGTCTTGTTAACAAACTCATTCCGATTAACATGAAACCGGAGAAATTTCGAATAACACTAGGTTACCTCAACAGGGATATGCACATCCCCAATAATAAGTATATCATATTTATTCTTGACAGTAGGAAGAGGAAATTCAAAACCTCCAAATATAATCGACGGAATTTTTCCAATAGAATTGATACTATGAACTTGAGGTTGTTTCCTCGGAAAATGTACCGTATGCTCATTACCATTAACATGAAAAGTGACATTTCCTTTGTTGCAATCAATAACAGCCCCTGCAGTATTAAGAAAAGGTCTTCCAAGAATAATAGACATACTATCGTCCTCGGGAATATCAAGAATAACAAAGTCTGTTAAAATAGTAACGTTTGCAACCACAACAGGCACATCCTCACAAATACCGACAGGTATAGCAGTTGATTTATCAGCCATTTGCAAAGATATTTCAGTAGGTGTCAACTTATTCAAGTCAAGTCTATGATATAAAGAGAGAGGCATAACACTAACACCGGCTCCAAGATCACATAAAGCAGTTGTAACATAGTTTCTTTTAATGGAGCATGGTATAGTAGGTACTCCTGGATCTCCTAGTTTCTTTGGTATTCCACCCTTAAAAGTATAATTAGCAAGCATGGTGGAAATTTCAGCTTCCGGTATCTTTCTCTTATTTGTAATAATATCTTTCATGTACTTAGCATAAGGATTGGTTTTGAGCATATCAGTTAATCGCATACGTAAAAAGATAGGTCTAATCATTTCAGCAAAGTTCTCAAAATCCTCATCATCCTTTTTCTTGGATGGTTTGGGAGGAAAAGGCATGGGTTTCTGAACCCAAGGTTCTCTTTCTTTACCATGTTTCCTAGCAACAAAGTCTTTCTTATCATAACGTTGATTCTTTGATTGTGGGTTATCAAGATCAACAGTAGGTTCAATTTCTACATCATCATCATTACTAGGTTGAGCATTATTATGAATATCATCATTAACATTTTCATTAGGTTCATGTTCATTACCAGATTGAGTTTCAGCATCAGAAATAGAAATATCATTTGGATTATCAGGTGGTTCAGCAATAGGTTCACTAGAAGTTTGCACAGTTCTATCATTTTTCTTTTTCTTCCTTTTAGAAGAACTAGGTGCATCAATATTATTTCTCTGAGGATCTTGCTCAATTCTCTTAGGGTGGCCTTCAGGATACAAAGGTTCCTGAGTCATTCTACCAGTTCTAGTAGCCACTTTAACAACATAATCATTTTTCTTACTATTCATCTCATTGAGCAATTCTTTTTGAGCTTTAAGTACTTGCTCTACTTGAGTGGTAACCATAGAAGCATGTTTGCTAACAAGTTTAAGTTCACCTCTAATATTAGCCATATAATCACCCAAGTATTTAATCATATCAGCATCTTGTTTTAATTGTCTACCAAAATAAGCATTGAAGTCTTCTTGTTTAAACATAAAATTATCAAACTCATCCAAGCATTGACTAGAAATTTTAGTAGGAGGGATTTCAGCTTTATCATATCTATAGAGAGAATTTACCTTTACTACCTGTGTCGGGTTATCGGGGTCTGGAGGTTCTTTAATAAATAAAGGATTAAGATCATATGTTTCTTCAACATGCGGTAAATTAAGACCATGTATTTCTTCAATAGGAGGTAAATTCTTAACATCTTCAGCTTTAATACCTTTTTCTTTCATAGATTTCTTTGCCTCTTGCATATCTTTAGGACTGAGAAATAGAATACCTCTCTTCTTCGGAGTTGGTTTAGGAATAGGATCATTAATTGGAGCAGGAGCTGGCTCAGGAAGTGCCCAATTATTTTCATTTATCAACATATTATTCAATAAGATTTCAGCTTCATCCGGTGTTCTTTCCCTGAAAAGAGAACCATCACAACTATCCAGGTAATCTCTGGAAGCATAGGTTAGTCCATTATAAAAGATATCAAGTATTTTAGTTTTCTTAAGAGGATGATCAGGCAAAGCATTAAGTAACTTGAGAAGCCTCCCCCAAGCTTGTGGGAGACTCTCTTCTTTAATTTGCACAAAGTTGTATATTTCCTTTAAAGCAGCTTGTTTCTTATGAGCAGGGAAATATTTAGCAGAGAAGTAATAGATCATATCCTGGGGACTACGCACACAACCAGGATCAAGAGAATTAAACCATATCTTAGCATCACCCTTTAATGAGAGCGGAAATATTTTAAGGATATAAAAGTAGCGAGATCTCTCATCATTAGTGAATAGGGTGGCTATATCATTTATTTTAGTAAGGTGTGCCACAACAGTTTCAGATTCATAGCCATGAAAAGGATCAGATTCAACCAAAGTAATTATATCAGGATCAACAGAGAATTCATAATCCATATCAGTAACAAAGATAGGTGAAGTAGCAAAAGCAGGGTCAGGTCTCATCCTATCATTTAGAGATTGCTTATTCCATTTAGCTAATAACCTTTTGAGTTCATATCTATCTTTGCAAGCTAAAATAGCTAAAGAAGCATCTTGATCAAATAAATAACCCTCAGGAATAACAAGTGATTCTTCATCATCACTTTCATCTTCATAATCAGATTCAATATTTTCAATCTCTCTAGCCCTAGCAAGTCGTTCCTCGAGAAAATCACTAAGTGGCATAGTAGTATCAGGCATAGAGGTAGTTTCATCATAAGTATCATGTATAGCAGAAGTAGCATCATCAATAACATGCGACATATCAGAACGAATGGTAGAAGCAGGTTTAGGTGTCGCAAGCTTACTCATAACAGAAGGTGAATCAAGTGCAGAGCTAGATGGTAGTTCCTTACCTCCCCTCGTAGTTGAGGGATAAATTGTTGTCTTAGCATCTTTCAAATTCTTCATAGTGTCCAGCAGATATAAATCCCAAGTGACTCAAAGAATAGAGCTATGCTCCCCAACAACGGCGCCAGAAATTAGTCTTGATAACCCACAAGTATAGGGGATCGCAATAGCTTTCGAGGGTAGAGTATTCAACCCAAATTTATTGATTCGACACAAGGGGAGCCAAAGAATATTCTCAAGTATTAGCAGCTGAGTTGTTAATTCAACCACACCTAGAAACTTAGTATCTGCAGCAGAGTGTTTAGTAGCAAAGTAATATGATAGTGATGGTAATGGTAACAAAAGAGTAACGAAAGCAAAGTAATGTTTTTGGTATTTTGTAGTGATTTTAACAATAGCAACGGGAAAGTAAATAAGCATAAACCAGTATATGGAAAGCTCGTAGGCATTGGATCAATGATGGATAATTATGCCGGATGCGGTTCATCATGTAACAGTCATAACATAGGGTGACACAGAACTAGCTCCAATTCGTCAATGTAATGTAGGCATGTATTCCGAATATAGTCATACGTGCTTATGGAAAAGAACTTGCATGACATATTTTGTCCTACCCTCCCGTGGCAGCGGGGTCCTAATGGAAATTAAGGGATATTAAGGCCTCTTTTTAATAGAGAACTAGAACAAAGCATTAGCACATAGTGAATACATGAACTCATCAAACTACGGTCATCACCGGTAAGTATCCTGATTATTGTCACTTCGGGGTTAACGGATCATAACACATAATAGGTGACTATAGACTTGCAAGATAGGATCTAGAACTCTCATATATTGATGAAAACATAATAGGTTCAGATCTGAAATCATGGCACTCGGGCCCTAGTGACAAGCATTAAGCATAGCAAAGTCATAGCAACATCAGTCTCAGAACATAGTGGATACTAGGGATCAAACCCTAACAAAACTAACTCGATTACATGGTGAATCTCATCCAACCCATCACCGTCCAGCAAGCCTACGATGGAATTACTCACGCACGGCGGTGAGCATCATGAAATTGGTGATGGAGGATGGTTGATGATGACGATGGCGACGAATCCCCCTCTTCGAAGCCCCGAACGGACTCCAGATCAGCCCTCCCGAGAGGTTTTAGGGCTTGGCGGCGGCTCCGTATCATAAAACGCGATGATTTCTTCTCTCTTATTTTTCTCTCCCCGAAAGCAGTTATATAGAGTTATAGTTGGAGTCGGGAGGTCTCTAGGGGGCCCACGAGGTAGGGGGCGCGCCCTAGGGGGGGGCACCCCCCACCCTCGTGAGAAGGGTGTGGGCCCCCTGGTCTTCATCTTTGGTGATGATTTTTTATTATTTATTGTAAGATATTCCCTGGAGTTTCAGGTCATTCCAAGAACTTTTGCTTTCTGCACATAAAACAACATCATGGCAATTCTACAGAAAACAACGTCAGTCCAGGTTAGTTCCATTCAAATCATACAAGTTAGAGTCCAAAACAAGGGCAAAAGTGTTTCGAAAAGTAGATACGTTGGAGACATATCAGCCTCCTCATTGATTTCTTAACGTCCACTCCAAGTCCCCTGGATCACGTTTGTTCCAAAAATAACTCTCCTGAAGGTTTCATTCCGTTTGGATTCTGTTTGATATTCCTTTTTTGCGAAACACTGAAATAGGCAAAAAAAACAACAATTTGCAACGGGCATTGGGTTAGTAGGTTAGTCCCAAAAATAATATAAAAGTGTATAAATAAGCCCATTAACATCCAAAACAGATAATATAATAGCATGGAACAATAAAAAATTATAGATACATTGGAGACGTATCAAGCATCCCCAAGCTTAATTCCTGCTCGTCCTCGAGTAGGTAAATGATAAAAAACATAATTTTTGATTTGGAATGCTACCTAGCATAATTCTTAATGTAATTTTCTTTATTGTGGCATGAATGTTCAGATCCAAAAGATTCAAGACAAAAGTTTAATATTGACATAAAAATAATAATACTTCAAGCATACTAACTAAGCAATCATGTCTTCTCAAAATTACATGGCAAAAGAAAGTTCATCCCTACAAAATCATATAGTTTGGTCATGCTCCATTTTGGTCACACAAGAATGCTCTCATCATGCACAATCCCGATGACAAGCCAAGCAATTGTTTCATACTTTAGTAATCTCAAACTTTTTTCAACTTTCACGCAATACATGAGCATGAGCCATGGATATAGCACTATGGGTGGAATAGAATATGATGATGGGGGTTATGTGGAGAAGACAAAAAAGGAGAAAGTCTCACATTGATGTGGCTAATCAATGGGCTAGGAGATGCCCATCAATTGATGTCAATGCCAGGAGTAGGGATTGCCATGCAACGGATGCACTCGAGCTATAAATGTATGAAAGCTCAACAAAAGAAACTAAGTGGGTGTGCATCCAACTTGCTTGCTCACGAAGACCTAGGGCATTTGAGGAAGCCCATTGTTGGAATATACAAGCCAAGTTCTATAATGAAAAATTCCCACTAGTATATGAAAGTGACAAAACAAGAGACTCTCTATCATAAAGATCATGGTGCTACTTTGAAGCACAAGTGTGGAAAAAGAGGATAGTAGCATTGTCCTTTTTGGGGCCTTTTTTGGCCTTTCTTTTTTATTTGGGACAATGCTTTATTAATGATGATCATCACACTTCTATTTATTTACAACTCAATGGTTACAACTCGATACTAGAACAAAATATGACTCTAAATGAATGCCTCTAGCGGTGTATCGGGAAGGGCAATGAATCAAGAGTGACATGTATGATAAATTATGCATGGTGGATTTGCCACAAATACGATGTCAACTACATGATCATGTAAAGCAATATAACAATGATGAAGTGCGTCATAAATGAAACGGTGGAAAGTTGCATGGCAATATATCTCGGAATGGCCATGGAAATGCCATAATAGGTAGGTATGGTGGCTGTTTTGAGGAACATATAAGGATGCTTATGTGTCATAGAGCGTATCATATTATGGGGTTTGGATGCACCCGCGAAGTTTGCACCAACTCTCAAGGTGAGAAAGGGCAATGCACGGTACCGAAGAGGCTAGCAATGATGGAAGGGTGAGAGTGCGTATAATCCATGGACTCAACATTAGTCATAAAGAACTCACATACTTATAGCAAAAATCTACAAGTCATCAAAAACCAAGCATTACACGCATGCTCCTAGGGGGATAGATTGGTAGGAAAAGACCACCGCTCGTCCCCGACCGCCACTCATAAGGAAGACAATCAAAGAACACCTCATGTTTCAAATTTGTTACACAACCGTTACCACACGTGCATGCTACGGGATTTGCAATCTTTAACACAAGTATTTCTCAAATTCACAACTACTCAACTAGCACATTCTAATATCACCATCTTTATATCTCAAAACAATTATCAAGTATCAAACTTCTCATAGTACTCAATGCACTTTCTATTATAGTTTTTATTATACCCATCTTGGATGCCTATCATATTAGGACTAATTTCATAACCAAATCAAATTACCATGCTGTTCTAAAGGACTCTCAAAATAATACAAGTGAAGCATGAGAGATCAATAATTTCTATAAGATAAAACCACCACCACGCTCTAAAAGATATAAGTGAAGTACTAGAGCAAAATTATCTAGCTCAAAAGATATAAGTGAAGCACATAGAGTATTCTAATAAATTCCAATTCATGTGTGTCTCTCCCAAAAGGTGTGTAAAGCAAGGATGATTGTGGTAAACTAAAAATCAAAGACTCAAATCATACAAGACGCTCCAAGCAAAACACATATCATGTGGTGAATAAAAATATAGCCTCAAGTAAAGTTACCGATGGAAGAAGACGAAAGAGGGGATGCCTTCCGGGGCATACCCAAGCTTAGGCTTTTGGTTGTCCTTGAATTTTACCTCGGGGTGCCTTGGGCATCCCCAATCTTAGTCTCTTGCCACTCCTTATTTCATAATCCATCAAATCTTTACCCAAAACTTGAAAACTTCACAATACAAAACTCAACAGAAAATCTCATGAGCTCCGTTAGTATAAGAAAACAAACCGCCACTTAAGGTACTGTAATGAACTCATTCTTTATTCATATTGGTGTTAAACATACTGTATTCCAACTTCTCTATGGTTCATGCCCTCCGATACTAGCCATAGATGCATCAAAATAAGCAAACAACACACGAAAAACAGAATCTGTCAAAAACAGAACAATCTGTAGTAATCTGTAGGTTTATAATACTTCTGTAACCCCAAAAATTCTGAAATAAATAGGTGGACTTGAAGAATTTGTCTATTAATCATCTGCAAAAATAATCAACCTAATCTCACTCTCCAGTAAAAAATGGCAGCCAATCTCGTGAGCGCTAAAGTTTCTGTTTTTTTACAGCAAGATCTCTAAAGCTTCCCCCAAGTCTTCCCAAAGGTTCTACTTGGCACAAACACTAATTAAAAGCATAAAACCACATATAAACATAGGATAGAGGAATTATTTATTGAATAACAGCAAGCAAAATTATTGGGTTGTCTCCCAACAAGCGCTTTTCTTTAAAGCCTTTTAGCTAGGCATTGATAATTTTAATGATTCTCACATGAAAGACAAGAATTGAAGCGCAAAGAGAGCATCATAAAACATGTGACAAACACACTTAAGTCTAACATACTTCCTATGTATAGGTATTTTATAAGCAAACAAATTATCAAGGTGAACAAAAACTAGCATATGCAAGGAAGAAGAAAGGAACAATAGCAATCTCAACATAACAAGAGGTAATTTTGTAACATGAAAATTTCTACAACCATATTTCCCTTTCTCATAATAATTACATGTAGGATCATAATCAAATTCAACAATATAGCTATCACATACAATATTCCCAACATGATCCACATGCATGCAAAGTTGTCACTCTTCCAAAATAGTGGGAATAACATTAACTAAAGTCATGACTTCTCCAAACCCACTTTTATCAAAAACTTCATAAGATTGAACATTCTCCAAACATGTGGGATCTAAATTTGAGACTCTTCCAAACCCACTTTCAATATTATTGCAAACATTATAATTAATCTCATATTCATCATGGGGCTTAAATAAATTTTCAAGATCATAAGAAGAATCACCCCAATCATGATCATTGCAACAAGTAGCAGACATAGCAAAACTAGCATCCCCAAGCTTAGGGTTTTGCATATTATAAGCACAATTGACATTAATATAATTTATACTATCATCATTGAAATCATGCTTTCTATTCAAAGATCCATCGTGAATCACTCCATAAAGTACTTCATCACAATTTTCGGATTCACGAATTTCAAGCAAAACATCATAAAGATAATCTAGTGCACAAAACTCACTAGCAATTGGTTCATCATAATTGGATCTCTTAAAAAGATTAGCAAGCGAATGAGGATCCATAGATCTTAGGGTCTTTGTTTAGCAATAAATAAACACCTATTCCAACCAAACAAGCAAGCGAACCAAGTAAGACATCAAGGCAAACGAAAAGACGAACAAAAGAAGGGTGAATAAAATGGCAATGGTGAAGTGGGGAAGAGGAAAACGAGAGGCAAATGGCAAATAATGTAATGCGAAGGATAAGAGTTTGCGATGGGTAGTTGGTATGTCTTGACTTGTGCGTAAACCTCCCCGGCAACGGCGCCAGAAATCCTTCTTGCTACCTCTTGAGCACTGTGTTGGTTTTCTCTTGAAGAGGAAAGGGTGATGCAGCAAAGTAGCGTAAGTATTTCCCTCAGTTTTTGAGAACCAATGTATCAACCCAGTAGGAGACTACACGCAAGTCCCTTGTACCTACACAAACAAATAAGAACCTCACAATCAACGCGATAAAGGGGTTGTCAAGCCCTTCACGGTCACTTACGAGAGTGAGATCTGATAGAGATAATAATAATAAGATAAATATTTTTGGTATTTTTATGATTAAGATTGAAAGTAAAGATTGCGAAATAAAATAGATTGGAAACTTATATGATAAAAGATAGACCCGGGGGCCATAGGTTTCAGTAGTGGCTTCTCTCAAGATAGCATAAGTATTACGGTGGGTGAACAAATTACTGTCGAGCAATTGATAGAAAAGTGCATAATTATGAGAATATCTAGGCTTGATCATGTATATAGGCATCACGTCCGCGACAAGTATACCAAAACAATTCTGCATCTACTACTATTACTCCACACATCGACCGCTATCCAGCATGCATCTAGAGTATTAAGTTCATAAGAACAGAGTAACGCATTAGGCAAGATGACATGATGTAGAGGGATAAACTCAAGCAATATGATATAAACCCCATCTTTTTATCCTTGATGGCAATAATACAATACGTGCCTTGCTGCCCCTGCTGTCACTGGGAAAGGACACCGCAAGATTGAACCCAAAGCTAAGCACTTCTCCCATTGCAAGAAAGATCAATCTAGTAGGCCAAACCAAACTGATAATTCGAAGAGACTTGCAAAGATAACCAATCATACATAAAAGATTTCAGAGAAGAATCAAATATTGTTCATAGATAAACTTGATCATAAACCCACAATTCATCAGATCTCGACAAACACACCGCAAAAAGAGTTACATCAAATAGATCTCCAAGAAGATCGAGGAGAACATTGTATTGATATCCAAAGAGAGAGAAGAAGCCATCTAGCTAATAACTATGGACCCGAAGGTTTGTGGTAAACTACTCACACATCATCGGAGAGGCTACGGTGTTGATGTAGAAGTCGTCCGTGATCGATTCCCCCTCCAGCGGAGCTCCGGAAAAGGCCCCAAGATGGGATCTCTTGTGTACAGAAGGTTGCGGCAGTGGAAATAGGGTTTCGTGGTGCTCCTGGATGTTTTCGGGGTATATTGATATATATAGGAGGAAGAAGTAGGTCGGTGGAGCCACGAGGGGCCCACGAGGGTGGGGGCACGCTCAGGGGGGCAGGTGCACCTCCCTGCCTTGTGGCCTCCTCGTTGATTTCTTGACGTCCACTCCAAGTCCCCTAGATCACGTTTGTTCCAAAAATAACTGTCCCGAAGGTTTCATTCCGTTTGGATTCCGTTTGATATTCCTTTTCTACAAAACACTGAAATAGGTAAAAAAATAGCAATTTGCACTAGGCCTTGGGTTAGTAGGTTAGTCCCAAAAATAATATAACAGTGTATAAATAAGCCCATTAACATCCAAAACAGATAATATAATAGCATGGAACAATCAAAAATTATTGATACGTTGGAGATGTATCAATATCGCTTAATTCAAAAATCTCATCAACCAAGGTAGATGATGAGTGGTGGAATAATTTTTGTAGTTTGCAAAAACACTCGATTATTGCACTCTTTTTCCTAAAAAATTATGTTTACCAATGCATTAATTTTGTGTCAAACTTTGACCATCTACTCCATCCATCCAGGTTAATAACTCATCTTTGGTTGTGCACCGTGAGCAAGGAGGGAAAAACAAGAGAACTTGATAACCCACAAGTATAGGGGATCGCAAGAGTTTTCGAGTGTTGAGTATTCAACCCAAATTTATAGATTCGACACAAGGGGAGCCAAAGAATATTTGAAGGTATTAGTAGTTGAGTTGTCAATTCAACCACACCTGGAGATTAATTATCTGCAGCAAAGTGAGCAGTAGCAAAGTAGTTTGATAGTTTTGATAGTAGTGACAGCAGTAACGGTAACAGTAACAGTGATAGTAGTAATTTTGTAGCAAGTGTAACAGTGATGATAGTAGTAGTAACTTAGCAGAAACAATAATGGAAAGTTCGTAGGCATTGGGTCGGTGACTTGTTGGATGATATTCATCATGTGACAGTTATAACCTAGGGTGATATGACACTAGCTCCAGTTCATCGATATAATATAGGCATGTATTCCGTAAATAGTCATACGTGCTTTATTAAAATAACTTGCATGACATCTTTTGTCCTACCCTCCCGTGGCAGCGGAGTCCATATTGGAAACTAAGGGATATTAAGGCCTCCTTTTAATAGAGAACCGGAACAAAGCATTAACACATAGTGAATACATGAACTCCTCAAACTACGGTCATCACCGGGAGTGGGCCTGATTGTTGTCACTCCGGGGTTGCCGGATCATAACATGTAGTAGGTGACTATAACTTGCAAGATCGGATCTAGAACATGGATATAATGATGATAACATAAACGGTTCAGATCTGAAATCATGGCACCCGGGCCCAAAGTGACAAGCATTAAGCATAGCAAAGTCATAACAACATCAATCTAGGAACATAGTGGATACTAGGGATCATGCCCTAACAAAACTAACTCGATTACATGATGAATCTCATCCAACTCCTCACCGACCAGCAAGCCTACGGAGGAATTACTCACTGCCGGTGGGGAGCATCATGGAATTGGCGATGGAGAAGGGTTGGTGATGATGAAAACGAAGACCCCCCCTCTCTGGAGCCCCAAACGGACTCCAGATCTGCCCTCCCGAGGAAGAACAGGGCTTGGCGGCGGCTCCGTCTCGTGGATCGCGATAATTCTTTCTCTCTAATTTTTTCTCCAACAATAGGAATTTATAGTATTGGTTTCAGGGCCAGCGGGGCCACCAGGTGGGTACAACCCACCTGGGCGTGCCAGGAGAGGGGGGCACACCCTGGTGGGTTGTGCCCACCCAGGGGCCCCTCTTCAGTAGGTCTTGGCACCAGAAATTCTTATATATTATATAAAAATTCCTCAAAAAGTTTCATTCCATTCCGAGAACTTTTATTTCTGCACAAAAACAACACCATGGTAGTTTTGCTAAAAACAACATCAGTCTGGGGTTAGTTTCATTGAAATCATGCAAATTAGAGTCCAAACCAAGAGGAAAAGCGTGAGAAAAAGTAGATACATTGGAGACGTATCAACTCCCCCAAGCTTAAACCTTTGCTTGTGCTCAAGCAATTCAGTTGATAAACTGAAAGTGAGAAAGAAAAACTTTTACGAACTCTTTTGCTCTTGTTTGCATAAATAAGCTTAAACATCACCTAGGTTTTCAGCCAACAATATAACTATCCATGTCGACAATAACTCTTAAAGATTATAATGACTCATATCAATGACATAATCAGCTAGCGAGCAATAATAAGATATCTCAAACGGCAACACATTGTCAAAACAACTATGATATAATATGACAATAGTGGTATCTCGCTAGCCCTTTCTGAGACCGCAAAACATAAATGCAAAGCACCTCCAAAGTTCAAGCAGTGGCTAAACATTGTAATTCATGGTAGAAAAGATCTAGTCATGATGCACCCAACATTAGCTACACACAATGCATAAATCATGACCATTATGCTCTACTCAGTTTCTGGCGCTTATTTTAGAGGGTGATGACTCAACATAAAAGTAAATAGATAGTCCCTTCACAGAGGGAAGCAGTGATTTGCAGAGGTGCCAGAGCTCAATTTTTAAAACAGAAGTAAATGATATTTTGAGACATGCACCCTTCTCATTTACTTCACGACCGTCAGTTATCAACATCTTCCATGCTAAGCACGCTAGTGGCGGTTCCCAATTGATAAAAGTAAAGGTTTACCCCCCTCCACCAACAATCACACTCAAAGGCTTGTCCGAAACAACGGGTGTCGTCCATACCAACATCAGTCCCGGGGGAGTTTTGTTTAATTATTTGCATTTTTGAGTTCAGGACTAGGAATCCCTATTAACGCCCATTTTCTCGTGCGATGGCGAGTGAATAAACACTCAACCTGAGAATAACCCGCTTAGCATGGAAGATACCGACCACCTCTTGTCGTTCCATGAAGGATCCAGGCACACAAAATGGATAATTTTTAGAAGTTTTTAGAGGTGGCACATGCAAATTTACTTAGGATGGCATGGTAATACCGTATATAGGTAGGTATGGTGGACTCATCTGGAATAAATTTGGGTTTAAGGTTTTTGATGTACAAGCAGAATCCCCACTTAGTACAAGCGAAGGCTAGCAATTTAGATTGAGAAGCGGCCAGCTAGAGAGCAACAACGATCATAACCATGCATTATGCGTAAGTAACATTGAGCACTAGCATGAGTAGGATATGAACACCATGAACATAAACATTAAAGAGGCTATTTTGGTTTTGATTCAACTACATGCATGAAAATGTACCAAGTCAAGCCACTTGAACATTCACAGGAGGATACCATATCATCATACTACATCACAATCATTTTAACGCTACGTTGATATCCAAGATAAATCATTATTAACTCCCAGCTACTTATGCATGGCATGAGAAACTATAATCTCTAATTGTCATTGCAAACATGTTTAATCATAATGGGCTGAATCATGGATACTAGGTTAAACATATTTACACAGACAGAAGTCGAGTTCATACCAGTTTCTCTTTGCCACAACCAGTTCATCGAATGTCGTCATTATTGCCTTTCACTTGCATGACCGAATGATATGAAAATAATAATAGTGCAAGAGTTTTCTGTTAAGTTTTGTGTTGTGAAGTTTTCAAGTTTTGGGTAAGGATTCGATGGACTACGGAATAAGGACTGGCAAGAGCCTAAGCTTGGGGATGCCCAAGGCACCCCAAGGTAAAATTCAAGGACAACCAAAAGCCTAAGCTTGGGGATGCCCCAAAAGGCATCCCCTCTTTCGTCTTCGTTCATCGGTAACTTTACTTGGAGCTATATTTTTATTCGCCACATGATATGTGTTTTGCTTGGAGCGTCATTTTATTTTATTTTGTTTTTCTTGCTGTTTGAATAAAATACCAAGATCTGAAATTGTTAAATGTTAGAGAGTCTTCACATAGTTTCATAATTATTCGACTACCCATTGATCTTCACTTATATCTTTCAGACTAGTTTGTCATTTGCTCTAGTGCTTCACTTATATCTTTTAGAGCATGGTGGTAGTTTTATTTTGAAGAAATAGATGAACTCTCATGCTTCACTTAGATTATTTTGAGAGTCTTAAATAGCATGGTAATTTGCTTAAAATCCTAAAATGCTAGGTATTCAAGATTAGTAAATTTTTCTTATGAGTGTTTTGAATACTAAGAGAAGTTTGATGCTTGATGATTGTTTTGAGATATGAAGGTAATAATATCAAAGTCGTGCTAGTTGAGTAGTTGTGAAATTGAGAAATGCTTGTGTTAAAGTTTGCAAGTCCCGTAGCATGCACGTATGGTAAACGTTATGTAACAAATTTGAAACATGAGGTGTTATTTGATTGTCCTCCTTATGAGTGGCGGTCGGGGACGAGCGATGGTCTTTTCCTACCAATCTATCCCCCTAGGAGCATGCGTCTAGTACCGAGGTTTTTGATGACTTGTAGATTTTTGCAATAAGTATGCGAGTTCTTTATGACTAATGCTGAGTCCATGGATTATACGCACTCTCACCCTTCCATCATTGCTAGCCTCTTCGGTACCGTGCATTGCCCTTTCTCACATTGAGAGTTGGTGCAAACTTTGCCGGTGCATCCAAACCCCGTGATATGATACGCTCTTTCACACATAAACCTCCTTATATCTTCCTCAAAACAGCCACCAGACCTACCTATTATCGCATTTCCATAGCCATTCCGAGATATATTGCCATGCAACTTTCCATCATTCCGTTCATCATGACACATTCATCATTGTCATATTCCTTAGTATGACCATGTAGTTGACATAGTATTTGTGGCAAAGCCACCGTTCATAATTCTTTCATACATGTCACTCTTGGTTCATTGCATATCCCGGTACACCGCTGGAGGCATTCATATAGAGTCATCATTTTTCTAGTATCGAGTTGTAATCATTGCGTTGTAAATAAATAGAAGTGTGATGATCATCATTATTAGAGCATTGTCCCAAGTGAGGAATAAAAAAAAGAGAAAGGCCATAAAAAAGAGATGGCCAAAAAAGGAGAAATGCCATAAAAAAGAGAAGGCCCAAAAAAATGAGAGAAAAAGAGAGAAGGGACAATGTTACTATCCTTTTACCTCACTTGTGCTTCAAAGTAGCACCATGATCTTCATAGTAGAGAGTCTCTCATGTTATCACTTTCTTATACTAGTGGGAATTTTTCATTATAGAACTTGGCTTGTATATTCCAACAATGGGCCTCCTCAAGTGCCCTTGGTCTTCGTGAGCAAGCAAGTTGGATGCACACCCACTAGTTTCTTTTGTTGAGCTTTCATACATTTATAGCTCTAGTGCATCCGTTGCATGGCAATCCCTACTCCTTGCATTAACATCAATCGGTGGGCATCTCCATAGCCCATTGATTAGCCTCGTTGATGTGAGACTTTATCCTTTTTGTCTTCTCCACATAACCCCCCTCATTATATTCTATTCCACCCATAGTGCTATATCCATGGCTCGCGCTCATGTATTGCATGAAAGTTTATGAGTTTGAGATTACTAAAGTATGAAACAATTGCTTGGCTTGTCATCGGGGTTGTGCATGATGAGAGCATTCTTGTGTGACGAAAATGGAGCATGACTAAACTATATGATTTTGTAGGGATGAACTTTCTTTGGCCATGTTATTTTGAGAAGACATAATTGCTTTGTTAGTATGCTTGAAGTATTATTATTTTTATGTCAATATGAACTTTTATCTTGAATCTTTCGGATCTGAATATTCATACCACAATTAAGAAGAATCACATTGAAATTATGCCAAGTAGCACTGCACATCAAAAATTATGTTTTTATCATTTACCTACTCAAGGACAAGCAGGAGTTAAGCTTGGGGATGCTGATACGTCTCCAACGTATCTATAATTTTTGATTGCTCCATGCTATATTATTTACTGTTTTGTATGTTTATGGGCTTTATTATACACTTTTATATCATTTTTTGGAACTAACCTATTAACCCAGAGCCTAGTGCCACTTTCTGTTTTTACCCTGTTTTAGGGCTTCGAAGAAAAGGAAAACCAAACGGAGTCCAATTGACCTGAAACTTCACGGAACTCATTTTTGGAAGGAAAGAAGCCCAGAAAACTTGGAGTGCATGTCGGGGGATCTGCGAGGAGGTCACGAGGCAGGGGGGCGCGCCCACCCCCTGGGCTTGCCCTCCACCCTCGTGAGCCCCTCGTGCCCCCCCTGACATACTTCTTCCGCCTATATATCTCCATATACCCTAAAAACATCCGGGAGCACAATAGATCGGGAGTTCCGTCGCCAGAAGCATCCGTAGCCATCGAAAGCCAATCTAGACCCGTTCCGACACCCTTTTGGAGGGGGAATCCATCTTCGATGGCCATCTTCATCATCCCGGTGCTCTCCATGACGAGGAGGGAGTAGTTCTCCCTCGGGGCTGAGGGTATGTACCAATAGCTATGTGTTTGATCTCTCTCTCTCTCTCTCTCTCTCTCTCTCTCGTGTTCTTGAGGTGATACGATCTTGATGTATCGCGAGCTTTGCTATTATATTTGGATCCTATGATGTTTCTTCCCCCCTCTACTCTCTTGTAATGGATTGAGTTTCCCCTTTGAAGTTATATTATCGGATTGAGTGTTTAAAGATTTGAGAATACTTGATGTATGTCTTCTCGTGGATATTTGTGGTGACAATGGGATATCACGTGATTCACTTGATGTATGTTTTGGTGATCAACTTGCGGGTTCCTCCCATGAACCTATGCATAGGGGTTGGCACACGTTTTCGTCGTGATTCTCCGGTAGAAACTTTGGGGCACTCTTTGAGGTCCTTTGTGTTGGTTGAATAGATGAATCTGAGATTGTGTGACGCATATCGTATAATCATACCCAAGGATACTTGAGGTGACATTGGAGTATCTAGGTGACATTAGGGTTTTGGTTGATTTGTGTCTTAAGGTGTTATTCTAGTACAAACTCTAGGGCTGTTTGTGACACTTATAGGAATAGCCCAACAGATTGATTGGAAAGAATAACTTTGAGGTGGTTTCGTACCCTACCATAATCTCTTCGTTCGTTCTCCACTATTAGTGACTTCGGAGTGACTCTTTGTTGCATGTTGAGGGATACTTATGTGATCCAATTATGTTAGTATTGTTGGTAGGACTTGCACTAGTGAAAGTATGAACCCTAGGCCTTGTTTCCTAGCATTGCAAAACCGTTTACGCTCACTTTTATCATTAGTTACCTTGCTGTTTTTATAATTTCGAATTACAAATACCTTTATCTACTATCCATATTGCACTTGTATCACCATCTCTTCGCCGAACTAGTGCACCTATACAATTTACCATTGTATTGGGTGTGTTGGGGACACAAGAGACTCTTTGTTATTTGGTTGCAGAGTTGCTTGAGAGAGACCATCTTCATCCTACGCTTCCCACGGATTGATAAACCTTAGGTCATCGACTTGAGGGAAATTTGCTATTGTCCTACAAACCTCTGCACTTGGAGGCCCAACAACATCTACAAGAAGAAGGTTGTGTAGTAGACATCACAGGCAAATATGTGTCCACAATAGATTTTTGGTTAAACATTAGATTGTAAGTGAAATTATCAACCTTTCCCTTAAGGATCTTGTGTTCTTTCAAAGTGTCAAAATCTAAATAACGCGTGGGTAGGATAGGATCAAAGGGCAAAGGCGAAACACCCAGCTCTCATGCTAAACGCGTGGCATAAATTCCACCATACAACCAACCACTGTTAGCATTGTGCTGAAGTCTACGTGCAACAATCGCTCCAAGGTTATAATTCCTTTCACCAGTGAGAGCACTATGAAGGAGGCTCAAGTCTAGCGCATAAAGTATGCTACAGTCTTGCTTGCCTACTATGCATTTCCCGTTAAATAATGCAAAATACTGAATTGCGGGAAAGTGAACGCTCTTCATTCTTCCTTGTCTCACTCCCCTTTTTTCACCGTAGCAAAGGCTAGTCAAGAAAGACTCGTACTCAACTATTGGTAGCTCATCAAGCGAACCCCAAAATGGAAGCTTGCAATGGTAAGCAAAATTCTCCAGTGGGATAGTAAATGGTTTATCATAAAGCATAAATGACACCCTAGACTCACGTGGAAAATATTTAAATCCTTTGACAAATGATTGAAGGAAATATGCCCTAGAGGAAATAATAAAGTTATTATTTATTTCCTTATATCATGATAAATGTTTATTATTCATGCTAGAATTGTATTAACCGGAAACATAATACTTGTGTGAATACATAGACAAACAGAGTGTCACTAGTATGCCTCTACTTGACTAGCTCGTTGATCAAAGATGGTTATGTTTCCTAGCCATAGACATGAGTTGTCATTTGATTAATGTGATCACATCATTAGGAGAATGATGTGATTGACTTGACCCATTCCGTTAGCTTAGCACTCGATCGTTTAGTATGTTGCTATTGCTTTCTTCATGACTTATACATGTTCCTGTGACTATGATATTATGCAACTCCCGTTTACCAGAGGAACACTTTGTGTGCTACCAAACATCACAACGTAACTGGGTGATTATAAAGGTGCTCTACAGGTGTCTCCAAAGGTATTTGTTGGGTTGGCGTATTTTGAGATTAGGATTTGTCACTCCGATTGTCTGAGAGGTATCTCTGGGCCCACTCGGTAATGCACATCACTTAATCCTTGCAAGCATTGTAACTAATGAGTTAGTTACGGGATGATGTATTACGAAACGAGTAAAGAGACTTGCCGGTAACGAGATTGAACTAGGTATTGAGATACCGACGATCAAATCTCGGTCAAGTAACATACCGATGACAAAGGGAACAACGTATGTTGTTATGCGGTCTGACCGATGAAGATCTTCGTAGAATATGTGAGAGCCAATATGAGCATCTAGGTTCCGCTATTGGTTATTGACCGGAGACGTGTCTCGGTCATGTCTACATAGTTCTCGAACCCATAGGGTCCGCACGCTTAAAGTTTTGATGAAGGTTATATTATGAGTTTATGAGTCTTGATGTATCGAAGGTTGTTTGGAGTCCCAGATGTGATCACGGACATGACGAGGAGTCTCGAAATGGTCGAGACATGAAGATTGATATATTGGAAGCCTATATTTGGATATCGGAAATGTTCCGGGTGAAATCGGGATTTTACCGGAGTACCAAGGGGTTACCGAACCCCCCCCCCGGTGCTTAATGGGCCATAGTGGGCCTTAGTGGAGAAGAGGAGAGGCGGCTAGGGCAGGGCTGCGTGCCCCTCCCCCTCTAGTCCGAATAGGACAAGGAGAGGGGGGCGATGCCCCCCTTTCCTTCCTCTCTCCCTCCTCTTTCCCCCCTTCTACTAATCCAACAAGGAAGAGAGGGAGTCCTACTCCCGGTGGGAGTAGGACTCCTCCTAGCGTGCCTCCTCCTGGCCGGCCGCACCTTCCCCCTTGCTCCTTTATATATGGGGGCAGGGGGGCACTCCATAGACATAACAATTGATTTGATCTTTTAGCCGTGTGCGGTGCCCCCTCCACCATAGTCCACCTTGATAATACTGTAGCGGTGCTTAGGCGAAGCCCTGCGTCGGTAGAACATCATCATTGTCACCACGCCGTCGTGTTGACGAAACTCTCCCTCAACACTCGGCTGGATCAGAGTTCGAGGGACGTCATTGGGCTGAACGTCTGCTGAACTCAGAGGTGCCGTGCGTTCGGTACTTGATCGGTTGGGTCGTGAAGACGTACGACTACATCGACCGCGTTGTGCTAACTCTTCTGCTTTTGGTCTATGAGGTTACGTGGACAACACTCTCCCCTCTCGTTGCTATGCATCACCATGATCTTGCGTGTGCGTAGGAATTTTTTTAAATTACTACGTTCCCCAACAGTGGCATCCGAGCCAGGTTTTATGCGTAGATGTCATATGCACAAGTAGAACACAAGTGAGTTGTGGGCGATAAGTCATGCTGCTTACCAGCATGTCATACTTTGGTTCGACGGTATTGTTGGATGAAGCGTGCTGGACCGACATTATGCGTACGCTTACGCAAGACTGGTTCTACCGACGTGCTTTGCACATAGGTGGCTGGCGGGTGTCAGTTTCTCCAACTTTAGTTGAACCGAGTATGGCTACGCCCGGTCCTTGCAAAGGTTAAAACCGCACCAACTTGACAAACTATCGTTGTGGTTTTGATGCGTAGGTAAGAACGGTTCTTGCTCATCCCGTAGCAGCCACGTAAAAACTTGCAACAACAAAGTAGAGGACGTCTAACTTGTTTTTGCAGGGCATGTTGTGATGTGATATGGTCAAAGCATGATGCTAAATTTTATTGTATGAGATGATCATGTTTTGTAACCGAGTTATCGGCAACTGGCAGGAGCCATATGGTTGTCACTTTATTGTATGCAATGCAATTGCCAAGTAATGCTTTACTTTATCACTAAACGGTAGCGATAGTCCTGGAAGCATAAGATTGGCGAGACGACAACGATGCTATGATGGAGATCAAGGTGTCGCGCCGGTGACGATGGTGATCATAACGATGCATCGGAGATGGAGATCACAAGCACAAGATGATGATGGCCATATCATATCACTTATATTGATTGCATGTGATGTTTATCTTTTATGCATCTTATCTTGCTTTGATTAACGGTAGCATTATAAGATGATCTCTCACTAAATTTCAAGATAAAAGTGTTCTCCCTGAGTATGCACCGTTGCCAAAGTTCGTCGTGCCCAGACACCACGTGATGATCGGGTCTGATAAACTCTACGTCCATCTACAATGGGTGCAAGCCAGTTTTGCACACGCAGAATACTCAGGTTAAACTTGACGAGCCTAGCATATGCAGATATGGCCTCGGAACACTAAGACCGAAAGGTCGAGCGTGAATCATATAGGAGATATGATCAACATAGTGATGTTCACCATTGAAAGCTACTCCATTTCACGTGATGACCGGTTATGGTTTAGTTGATATGGATCACGTGATCACTTAGAGGATTAGAGAGATGTCTATCTAAGTGGGAGTTCTTAAGTAATATGATTATTTGAACTTAAATTTATCATGAACTTAGTACCTGATAGTATCTTGCTTGTCTATGTTGTTTGTATATAGATGCCCTATGATGTTGTTCCGTTGAATTTTAATGCGTTCCTTGAGAAAGAAAAGTTGAAAGATGATGGTAGCAATTACACGGACTGAGTCTGTAACTTGAGGATTATCCTCATTGCTGCACAGAATAATTACGTCCTGGAAGCACCGCTAGGTGCCAAACCTACTGCAGGAGCAACACCAGATGTTATGAATGTCTGGCAGAGCAAAGCTGATGACTACTCGATAGTTCAGTGTGCCATGCTTTACGGCTTAGAACCGGGACTTCAACGATGTTTTGAACGTCATGGAGCATATGAGATGTTCCAGGAGTTGAAGTTAATATTTCAAAAGAATGCCCGGATTGGGAGATATGAAGTCTCCAATAAGTTCTACAGCTGCAAGATGCAGGAGAATAGTTCTGCCAGTGAGCATATACTCAAGATGTCTGGGTACTGCAATCACTTGATTCAACTGGAAGTTAATCTTCCGGATGATAGCGTCATTGACAGAATTCTTCAATCACTGCCACCAAGCTACAAAAGCTTCGTGATGAACTATAACATGCAAGGGATGGATAAGACGATTCCCGAGCTCTTCGCAATGCTAAAGGATGCGGAGGTAGAAATCAAGAAGGAGCATCAAGTGTTGATGGTCAATAAGACCACCAGTTTGAAGAAAAAGGGCAAAGGGAAGAAGAAGGGGAACTTCAAGAAGAACATCAAACAAGTTGCTGCTCAAGAGAAGAAACCCAAGTCTGGACCTAAGCCTGAGACTGAGTGCTTCTACTGCAAGCAGACTAGTCACTGGAAGCGGAACTGCCCCAAGTATTTGGCGGATAAGAAGGATGGCAAGGTGAACAAAGGTATATGTGATATACATGTTATTGATGTGTACCTTACCAGAGATCGTAGTAGCACCTAGGTATTTGATACTGGTTCTGTTGCTAATATTTGCAACTCAAAATAGGGACTACGGATTAAGCGAACACTGGCCAAGGACGAGGTGACAATGCGCATGGGAAACGGTTCCAAAGTCGATGTGATTGCCGTCGGCACGCTACCTCTACATCTACCTTCAGGATTAGTATTAGACCTAAATAATTGTTATTTGGTGCCAGCGTTGAGCATGAACGTTATATCTGGATCTTGTTTGATGCGAGACGGTTATTCATTTAAATCACAGAATAATGGTTGTTCTATTTATATGAGTAATATCTTTTATGGTCATGCACCCTTGAAGAGTGGTCTATTTTTGATGAATCTCGATAGTAGTGATACACACATTCATAATGTTGAAGCCAAAAGATGCAGAGTTAATAATGATAGTGCAACTTATTTGTGGCACTGCCGTTTAGGTCATATTGGTGTAAAGCGCATGAAGAAACTCCATACTGATGGACTTTTGGAACCACTTGATTATGAATCACTTGGTACTTGCGAACCGTGCCTCATGGGCAAGATGACTAAAACGCCGTTCTCCGGAACTATGGAGCGAGCAACTGATTTGTTGGAGATCATACATACTGATGTATGTGGACCAATGAATATTGAGGCTCGCGACGGGTATCATTATTTTATCACCTTCACAGATGATTTAAGCAGATATGGGTATATCTACTTAATGAAACATGAGTCTGAAACATTTGAAAAGTTCAAAGAATTCCAGAGTGAAATTGAAAATCATCGTAACAAGAAAATAAAGTTTCTACGATCTGATCGTGGAGGAGAATATTTGAGTTACGAGTTTGGTCTACATTTGAAACAATGCGGAATAGTTTCGCAACTCACGCCACCCGGAACACCACAACGTAATGGTGTGTCCGAACGTTGTAATCGTACTTTACTAGATATGGTGCGATCTATGATGTCTCTTACTGATTTACCGCTATCATTTTGGGGTTGTGCTTTAGAGACGGTCGCATTCACGTTAAATAGGGCACCATCAAAATCCATTGAGACGACGCCTTATGAACTATGGTTTGGCAAGAAACCAAAGTTGTCGTTTCTTAAAGTGTGGGGCTGCGATGCTTATGTGAAAAAGCTTCAACCTGATAAGCTCAAACCCAAATCGGAGAAATGTGTCTTCATAGGATACCCAAAGGAGACTGTTGGGTACACCTTCTATCACAGATCCGAAGGCAAGACATTCGTTGCTAAGAATGGATCCTTTCTAGTGAAGGAGTTTCTCTCGAAAGAAGTGAGTGGGAGGAAAGTAGAACTTGATGAGGTAACCATACCTGCTCCCTTACTGGAAAGTAGTTCATCACAGAAACCGGTTCCTGTGATGTCTATACCAATTAGTGAGGAAGTTAATGATGATGATCATGGAACTTCAGATCAAGTTGTTACTGAACCTCGTAGGTCAACCAGAGTAAGATCCGCACCAGAGTTGTACGGTAATCCTGTTCTGGAGGTTATGTTACTAGACCATGACGAACCTACGAACTATGAAGAAGCGATGGTGAGCCCAGATTCCGCAAAATGGCTTGAGGCCATGAAATCTGGGATGGGATCCATGTATGAGAACAAAGTGTGGACTTTGGTTGACTTGCCTGTTAATCGGCAAACCATTGAGAATAAATGGATCTTCAAGAAGAAGACTGACACTGACGGTAATATTACTGTCTATAAAGCTTGACTTGTAGCGAAAGGTTTTCGACAAGTTCAAGGGATTGACTACGATGAGACCTTTTCACCCATAGCGATGCTTAAGTCTGTCCGAATCATGTTAGCAATTGCCGCATTTTATGATTATGAAATTTGGCAAATGGATGTAAAAACTGCATTCCTGAATGGATTTCTGGAAGAAGAGTTGTATATGATACAACCGAAAGGTTTTGTCGATCCAAAGGGAGCTAACAAAGTGAACAAGCTCCAGCGATCCATTTATGGACTGGTGCAAGCCTCTCGGAGTTGGAATAAACGCTTTGATAGTGTGATCAAAGCATTTGGTTTTGTACAGACTTTTGGAGAAGCCTATATTTACAAGAAAGTGAGTGGGAGCTCTGTAGCATTTCTGATATTATATGTGGATCACATATTGCTGATTGGAAATGATATAGAATTTCTGGATAGCATAAAGGGATAGTTGAATAAGAGTTTTTCAATGAAAGACCTCGATGAAGCTGCTTATATATTGGGCATCAAGATCTATAGAGATAGATCAAGACGCTTAATTGGACTTTCACAAAGCACATACCTTGACAAAGTTTTTAAGAAGTTCAAAATGGATCAAGCAAAGAAAGGGTTCTTGCCTGTGTTACAAGGTGTGAAGTTGAGTAAGACTCAATGCCCGACCACTGCAGAAGATAGAGAGAAGATGAAAGATGTTCCCTATGCTTCAGCCATAGTGAAAGTGCAACTATCCCTAGGTGGTTTTGGTAATTCCTAACAACATATAGCTCATTGAGCTAATGCTATTCCAAGATTAATATTTCAGGAAAAGCTCAATGAATGGCATGGCATGGATGAGGAATGTGGACCCCTCAAAATATTAAGGACAAAAAGATTGGCTCAAGCTCAAAGCTCAAGACTCTACATTTTATATTTTAGTGATCCAAGATCACATTGAGTCTATAGGAAAAGCCAATACTATCAAGGAGGGATGAGGTGTTGCTTAATGTCTTGCTTGCTTCATAGTGCTTAGTGATATGCTCCAAAACCTTCAACTACCTTGCCACATCCACATATGACCTAAACCAAAAGTCAAACTCGGCCCTATCGATTCTTTCTATCCGGCGCCATCGAGTTTCAAATGTCATAGCCACTGCCACAAACCCTAGGCAAATCGGTCTCACTGATAGGGATTTCGGTCACACCGAGATGGGGTTGTAATCTCTCTGTTTCCCTTCGTAACGTTTCGGTCCTACCGAGATGAGCGATCGGTCCCACCGAGATTGCAATGTAAACTCTTTGTTTCTCTTTCATAACATTTCGGTCCCACCGAAATGAGCGATCGGTCCCACCGAGTTTACCTGACCAACTCTCTGGTTAGCTTATTACCAAAATCGGTCCCACCGAGTTTGTGTAATTGGTCACACCGAGATTACGTTATGCCCTAACCCTAACCATATCGGTCCTACCGAGTTGCATCTCAGTCCCACCGAAAATCCTAACGGTCACTAGGTTTGCTAAATCGGTCCGACCGAGTTTTTCACTTCTGTCTCACCGAGTTTGGTAAATTGTGTGTAACGGTTAGTTTTTGTGTGGAGGCTATATATACCCCTCCACCCACTCTTCATTCGTAGTGAGAGCCATCAGAACATACCTACACTTCCAATACACATTTTCTGAGAGAGAACCACCTACTCATGTGTTGAGGCCAAGATATTCCATTCCTACCATATGAATCTTGATCTCTAGCCTTCCCAAGTTGCTTTCCACTCAAACCTTCTTTCCACCAAATCCATATCCTGTGAGAGAGAGAGTTGAGTGTTGGGGAGACTATCATTTGAAGCACAAGAGCAAGGAGTTCATCATCAACACACCATCTATTACTTCTTGGAGAGTGGTGTCTCTTAGATTGGCTAGGTGTCACTTGGGAGCCTCCGACAAAGATTGTGGAGTTGAACCAAGGAGTTTGTAAGGGCAAGGAGATCGCCTACTTCATGAAGATCTACCGCTAGTGAGGCAAGTCCTTCGTGGGCGATGGCCATGGTGGAATAGACAAGGTTGCTTCTTCATGGACCCTTCGTGGGTGGAGCCCTCCGTGGACTCGCGCAACCATTGCCCTCCGTGGGTTGAAGTCTCCATCGACGTGGGTGTACGATAGCGCCACCTATCGGAACCACGACAAAAACATCCGTGTCTCCAATTGCGTTTGAATTCACAAAACCCTTCCCTTTACATTCTTGCAAGTTACATGCTTTAATTTCCGCTGCTCATAGACTCTTTGCATGCTTGCTTGAATTGTGTTAAGATTGCTTGACTTGTGCTAAGCTAGCTAAAATCTGCCAAAGACTAAAATTGGGAAAAGGATAGATTTTTATTTGGTCAAGTAGTCTAATCACCCCCCTCTAGACATACTTTCGATCCTACAAGTGGTATCAGAGCTTTGGTCTCCATTTGCTTTGATTTCCATAGCTTTTGGTGGTCATAGCCTTGGTTTCACAACCTAGGAGAGTATGGTGTCTATCAAGGGAAATTAGCACCATAGAGGTCCTTACTTTGATGGTACATATTTTGCTAGTTGGAAGCATAAGATGAAAATGCATATTCTTGGACATAACCCCGCCGTTTGGGCTATTGTGTGTGTTGGCTTGCAAGGTGAATTCTTTGATGGGAGAGAACCGAATCGTGAAGCTACCGTGGATGAGTTGAAGATGGTACAATACAATGCTCAAGCTTGTGATATCCTCTTCAACGGATTGTGCCCTGAAGAATTCAACAAAATGAGCCGTCTTGAGAATGCAAAGGAAATTTGGGATACTTTGATTGATATGCATGAAGGTACCGACTCCGTGAAGGAATCCAAGTTGGATGTGCTTCAAAGTCAACTTGACAAGTTCAAAATGAAGGATGGTGAAGGTGTCGCTAAAATGTACTCTAAGCTTGCTCTTATCACAAATGAGATTGCCGGCTTAGGAAGTGAAGAGATGACCGACAAATTCATCATCAAGAAGATCCTAAGAGCCTTGGATGGAAAATACGATACCTTATGCATGCACATTGATCCAAATGATGCCAAATTACAAAAATCTCAAGCCATAGGAAGTCATTGGAAGAATTGTTGCTCATGAGATGTCACTCAAGGATAAGGAGGAGCTCCATAACAAGTCAAGTGGTGCTTACAAAGCCTCATGTGAAGCCCCCACATCATCAAGTGAGAAACAAACCTTCAATGAAGAATTGAGCTTAATGGTGAAGAACTTCAACAAGTTCTACAAGAATAGAAGCAAAGAGAGAAGTTTCAAGTCAAGGTCCTACAATGACAAAAGATTTTCTAGTCGAGAGCGAAACTGCTATAATTGTGGAAGGCCCGGACACTACTCCAATGAGTGTATAGCTCCCCACAAGAGAAGAGAAGATTCTCCCAAAAGAAGAAGTACAAGAGAAGAATCACCATCAAGGGAGAGAAGGAGTAGGGATGATCGATATGAACGAAGACACCCTCGGAGAAGCAAGGATTCGGAAGGGAAGGACAAGTCATCAAGGAGCTACACAAAACGAAGACATCAAGCTCATGTTGGTGAATGGGTATCCGGCTCTGACTCCGACAATGACTCCGAGAGAAGCTATCACTCCGACTCCGAATATACTCAAGATGAAGGTGTTGCCGAACTAGCACTTGTGTCAACCAACTCCTACGACATATTTGATTCACCGAATGAAGGAATTGGAAGATGCTTCATGGCCAAAGGTCCAAAGGTATCACCCCCCGAGTATGTTGATTTCAATAGTGATGAAGATGACTTGTTAGGTGATGATGAGTTACTTGTTGACAACTATAGTGATGAATACTATGATGAAACGAATGACAATGATAAGGAGAAGATTGAGTATCTAACTAAAGAACTAAACACTCTTAAGTTAGCTCATGAAACTATCTTAGGAGATCATCGAGAACTTTTAAGGACTCATGAGAAATTACGTTTTGAAAAGCTCAACCTTGAGCAAGAGCATGAGTTCTTAAAAGCAATCAATGATGATCTCCGCAAGAAAAGTTCTTCTTACATTGCCAAGCGTTTACTCTTATCCACTTACATGCCTCAAGTCAAGTCTAGTAACAAGAACAAGAAAGATTCTTCCTTTAGCAGTAACAATGATCATGCTAAATCCAATATTGTTGCTTCTAGTAGTTCTCTTGATTCCACTAATGATTCTCTTAGCCAAGTTACACTTGAGCAAGAAAATAGCTTATTGAAGGGAATTATAGAGAAATGTGTTTACAAGATCCTTGCCGGGAGTAAGCAATTCGAGAAAATTGTACGCAAGCAAGGAAGGCACCGGAAGAATCAAGGTATTGGTTTTGAATGGAAGTTCAATGCCAATGGAGTTGAGTGGGAAGAAGATCAATACCCCGAGAAGAAGTTTGTTCCTCAACAAGAGAAGTATGATCCTACTTCATCCAAAGGGACACAAGCTCAAGATGATCTTCCACCACAAGACCACAAGCAAAAAGGCAAGGACAAGCTTCAAGAGGAAATTGATGCATTTGAAGAAGCTCCTAAGGCCTTGGTCAAGTGGGTTCCCAAGACTACATCAAGTTCCACTTCATCAAGTACAACTACAATTCAGAGGATTCCCATCAAGATGGTGTGGATCCCGAAGAATAAGAACTAGAAGAGTTCTTGAGGGTGACTCTGCCAATATACTTCACTCTTATCATTTTGGCAAGAACAAGTGCAATCAACTTCCACATCTTACACTAGTTCAAGGAGTCACAAACCCTCTTGTTGGTAAGACAAGGGACAAGGTAACCTAAAGCTTTCATAGACATCATCTTGTGTGTGCATCACTCTATGTCTATGGATACCCTTGTTTGTTCCTTGTGGGACTAACCAGTGTAGGTATTGAAAGTGCAACTCACTCCAAAGGATAGCTCCAAATGATCTACATCAACATAGAGCATCCACATCTTCAACACCTACATGAAGTCATCATCGACAAAACCCAAGGTTAGTTCATCCCTCTTAGGGGGGATCTCACATCTAGGGGGAGCTTTACTCTAACAATTGAGTTAAAGCAACTCTAATGGTGTGAACACAACAACGCTTTATGTAAAAGTGGTAACCCCACTTGTGCTTAAACGATGAGTATGACCTATGATCAAATGTTCTCATTTGACTCCTAAGTCAATATACTCATATATAGATGACCTATTCATCGCCAATTGCTTGATAGATGCTAGAATTGTTTGCGCATGCTTTGCCACATATTTCATTTGCCATTTTATTGTGTGAGCATGTTGGTTGCATAATTTACTCATTCAAGGACATCCACTTGTTGTTTTGATTGATTGGTTTTCTTTTCTTTTGGCCAAGTGGATGGACAAGAATGCCTAAGAACCTTCTCTAGCTATCTATGCTTGTCTCGTCTCAAACTCTATTCATGCTGCATCACAAAATTTGATCAAATCAGATTCGAACCACTCTGTGTGAGGAGCACTCGGAGTCCCCGATTCGTCATAGACTTAAACTTCCAAAACTTCTTTGTGCGTTTTGGTCTGACCGATTCACCCATTTTGGTCATACCGAGATCACTAAGTCGATCTAGGTTTTCAACCTCGGTGTTACCGATTCGAACCTTTCAGTCACACCGAGTTTCAGTAATTGCTTGCAGTTATGAATCTCGGTGCCACCGAGTTGTTCCACTCGGTCACACCGATAGGGTCGGCCTATATATACCCATGGGTCAAATTTTGGAAAAATTTCTGAACCTCCTCGACCCGCGCTTAGCCCGCTCTGCCTCCAGGGTCTCCGGATTGTCTTCCTCGTCGCCATCCGCCTCCTGCCACTGGTCTCCGCCGCCGTCAACGGGAATCATCCCCGCCGTTGCCGCCGTAGCGAGTTCTCCGCCGAACTAGGGTATGAACTCGATCACTCTGCTATCCCTATCTGATTCCTAGCACATTGTGTTCGCCATGTATCTTGCCATGATTGAGATCATTCTTATCCAGTCAAAATACTCCGTAGTTTAGTCGTGAATTGAAAATTTAGGGTTAGGTTTCCACCAAAACCATCTCGGACCCACCGAGTTGTGGAACTCGGTACCACCGATTCGGCTCAGGCCATTGCACATGTAATTTTCGGTCTGACCGAGAATTGCAAATCGGTGTGACCGAGTTCAGGACTTTGTGAAACCCTAGCAGTCTCGGTGTCACCGAACTGTGACTCGGTCTGACCGAGTTCACTAGTTTAGGTTCCAATAGCTGCTTCAATATCACCGAGTTTACAAATCGGTTGATCCGAAATGCTTTCTGTGGAAAACTAAACCTAAGTTTTTGACTAAATCTTTTACAAAAACCTCTGCATTTTGTGATGCTCATCCACTCTATCTCATCTATATCTATTCATAGGGTCTACTATCATTGTTTGCAATATGTCTGATCAGAGTGACAACCAGAACAGGTCAGAGGAGCACGTTCACCTGAGTGAGGGCACTAGTCCCTCTAGCAGTTCAGATGATGGTAGCAGGAGCACCCCAAGAAACTTACCCAAAGCTGCCACCAGGGCCAGAAAGAAGAAGACCTCTGAATCTGAGGATGAAGACTATATGGCAGTTGAGGATGAGGCCGCTTCCAAGAGAAAGTGGTTAAGAAGGAATATAGCACTGCTGCTGCCACCAAGCCAGGCATGAAGCAAAAGGTTCCTGTAAAGAGAATTCCAATGTCTAAGGCCAGAGCATCTACTCAAGTCCCTTTGGAATCTGAACCCAAAGAGGCTGCTGCAGAAGGGAAGAAGAGGAAGGAGAGGGTCAAAAAGACCACTGCTAGAGTGCTTGGAAGATCCTCAATCATGAGAGATTCTGAAGAGGAAGAGGAAGAAGATGCTGCACCAACACCCAAAGCTCAGAAGCTTATGGGTGATGCCATCAGGGTAGGGGCTGTTCCATCTAAGCCTAAGACTGCTCCAAAGGCTGCATCTTCAGCTCCAAAGCCAAAACCAAAGAGGAGCACTAGGAACATCCCTGCTGAAGAAAAGAACAAGGCCCAGTGCCTGAAGCTGAAATGGAAGAAGAAGATGATGAGTCACATGTCTTGAGGAAGCTGAAGCCAAAAATCCCTGATCACAATGATGCCCATCCAGTTGCTGAGAACATGAAGATCAGGAAGGACTCAGGTCTGAGGCTATGGAGAGAGTCAGATCCATATGCCACCAGGAGGAGGACTGCTATGGACTAAAGGTTCCATACAAAGGAATAACAGGACTTCTATGAGACAGTGTTGCTTGACAAGAAGCCCATTGTGTGTGACATGAGATGGGTCGACTGGGACTACATCAAGGAGAATGAGGATCACTATCCAGGTGTACATGACAGTTTCAAGGCTTGTGGAGTCGATGAGTTTGTGGCTCAGAAGCTCACAAAATGGAATGATGAGCTCATCATGCAGTTCTACTCCACAGCTCATTTCAACCCAGATGGAAGGATTGTCTGGATGTCTGAAGGTACGAGGTACCAGTCCACGATTGCTGAATGGGCGAAGTTGATCAATGCCCCCAAAGAGAGTGAAGATGACTTGGATGTCTATGCCAACAGGAAGAAGGATCACAACACAATGGCACACATGTACAAGGAGATCCATGATGATGCTCTTGAGACACATAAGTTTGGATCTGTACATTACCTTCTATCAGGCTTGCCAACCATCAACTGGATCCTCAGGCACACTCTCTTGGCAAAGTCAGGCGATCACAAGATGATCATAGGCCATGCAATTAACTTGCTTCACATCTTTGATGTCCCACAGAAGTTCAAAGTCATGAGCCTAATAGTTGAAACTATCAAGAGGATAACTGCAGATCAGAAGAGGAGTTGTGGGAATGTCCCACAGATCCAGGAGCTGATCAGCTCCAAGATGGGCACTAGTACATATCTGCTGGACAAGGAGCGCATGCCTATCTATCCAGACTTCAAGGACAACACAGTGGTTATGAATGAGGATGAACCATCTTCTGTGCACACACAAGCCAATAAGGAGAAGGCAAAAGCTAAAAAGGCTGCTAGGATGCCAACTACTGAAGAAGCATCTCAGTATCTTCTGAAGAGCAAGCAAGATCAGCTTGTCTACTTGATTGCCTCCACTCTGAGGATTCAGAAGGGATTGGCCACCCTGACTCAAAACCAGGAGAGCTTGGAGAGGATCGTGGAGCAAAAGTTCTATGACTTGGATGTGAAGGTAACTGAGATCCAGTCTGTTGTGGAGCAACTTCAAGATGATATGCAGGAGAGGAAGGGCAAGACAACCACTGATGCATTTGCCAGAGTGCCTAGAGCTCAGAGGTCTGCTGCAGTGCCTGTTCCAGACACCAGAGCCACGTCATCTGCACCGGCTACAGCTTCAGTTCCACCAGCTCCAGTACCTACTCCATCAGCTCCATCTACTTCGACTGAAGCCTTCGTTCTTGGAGTTATCCGGACACCACCACCTGAAGACCAAGCCTGACAGACGATCTAGTGCTATGCATTTTCTAGGAACTTTTTAGTAACTTGTTGCCAAAGGGGGGAGAAAAATGTATAGATCATAGGCTTCGAGAGAGAGCATTGTTTTTTATTCTCTCTTGCTTTGGTGGTTGAACTTTATTTGCTTTGCTTGTTTGAGATACTTTCTGTCTACGTGAAACTTGGGTGATCATGTGTTTGATCATATGCTACATTAATGCTTGTTGGATGACATTATCTTTTTATTCCTATATGATCATTCACTTTGCTTGGTGATGAGTGCAAGTATTTAATTATTATCATTTTGAGTGCTCCACCAAGATGTATGTGACATGGAAGAGTAACCCATGAGCCTAACTCTTTGTGCATTTGCAGTCCAAAGCAAACCATAAACTATGCACAAATTTAGGGGGAGCTCTTGCCTTTCACATACTTCTCAAAGCGACAATGTTTTTCACTCTTATTATCATTTGTCGAAGCTTTGATCTATATGTTGTCATCAATTACCAAAAAGGGGGAGATTGAAAGTGCAACTATCCCTAGGGGGTTTTGGTAATTCCTAACATATAGCTCATTGAGCTAATGCTATTCCAAGATTAATATTTCAGGAAAAGCTCAATGAATGGCATGGCATGGATGAGGAATGTGGACCCCTCAAAATATTAAGGACAAAAAGATTGGCTCAAGCTCAAAGCTCAAGACTCTACATTTTATATTTTAGTGATCCAAGATCACATTGAGTCTATAGGAAAAGCCAATACTATCAAGGAGGGATGAGGTGTTGCTTAATGGCTTGCTTGCTTCATAGTGCTTAGTGATATGCTCCAAAACCCTCAACTATCTTCCCACATCCACATATGACCTAAACCAAAAGTCAAACTCGGCCCTACCGATTCTTTCTATCCGGCGCCACCGAGTTTCAAATGTCATAGCCACTGCCACAAACCCTAGGAAAATCGGTCTCACCGATAGGGATTTCGGTCACACTGAGATGGGGTTGTAATCTCTCTGTTTCCCTTCGTAACGTTTCGGTCCTACCGAGATGAGCAATCGGTCCCACCAAGATTGCAATGTAAACTCTTTGTTTCTCTTTCGTAACATTTCGGTCCCACCGAAATGAGCGATCGGTCCCACCGAGTTTACCTGACCAACTCTCTGGTTAGCTTACTACCAAAATCGGTCCCACCGAGTTTGTGTAATTGGTCACACCGAGATTACGTTATGCCCTAACCCTAACCATATCGGTCCTACCGAGTTGCATCTCAGTCCCACCAAAAATCCTAACGGTCACTAGGTTTGCTAAATCGGTCCGACCGAGTTTTTCACTTCTGTCTCACCGAGTTTGGTAAATTGTGTGTAACGGTTAGTTTTAGTGTGGAGGCTATATATACCCCTCCACCCACTCTTCATTCGCAGAGAGAGCCATCAGAACATACCTACACTTCCAATACACATTTTCTGAGAGAGAACCACCTACTCATGTGTTGAGGCCAAGATATTCCATTCCTACCATATGAATCTTCATCTCTAGCCTACCCAAGTTGCTTTCCACTCAAACCTTCTTTCCACCAAATCCATATCCTGTGAGAGAGAGTTGAGTGCTGGGGAGACTATCATTTGAAGCACAAGAGCAAGGAGTTCATCATCAACACACCATCTGTTACTTCTTGGAGAGTGGTGTCTCCTAGATTGTCTAGGTGTCACTTGGGAGCCTCCGACAAAGATTGTGGAGGTGAACCAAGGAGTTTGTAAGGGCAAGGAGATCGCCTACTTCGTGAAGATCTACCGCTAGTGAGGCAAGTCCTTCGTGGGCGATGGCTATGGTGGGATAGACAAGGTTGCTTCTTTGTGGACCCTTCGTGGGTGGAGCCCTCCATGGACTCGCGCAACCATTACCCTCTGTGGGTTGAAGTCTCCATCAGCGTGGATGTACGATAGCACCACCTATCGAAACCACGACAAAAACATCAGTGTCTCCAATAGCGTTTGAATTCACCAAACCCTTCCCTTTACATTCTTGCAAGTTACATGCTTTACTTTCCGCTACTCATAGACTCTTTGCATGCTTGCTTGAATTGTGTTAAGATTGCTTGACTTGTGCTAAGCTAGCTAAAATCTGCCAAAGACTAAAATTGGGAAAAGGATAGATTTTTATTTGGTCAAGTAGTCTAATCACCCCCCTCTAGACATACTTTCGATCCTACACATAGGAGCATCCAGGTTCCGCTATTGGTTATTGACCGGAGACACGTCTCGATCATGTCTACATAGTTCTCGAACCCGTAGGGTCCACACGCTTAAAGTTTCGATGACGGTTATATTATGAGTTTATGAGTCTTGATGTACCGAAGGTTGTTCGGAGTCCCGGATGTGATCACGAACATGACTAGGAGTCTCGAAATGGTGGAGACATGAAGATTGATATATTGGAAGCCTATATTTGGATATCAGAAATGTTCCGGGTGAAATCGGGATTTTACCGGAGTACCAAGGGGTTACCGGAACCCCCCCCCCCGGGGGGCTTAATGGGCCATAGTGGGCCTTAGTGGAGAAGAGGAGAGGCGGCTAGGGCAGGGCCTTGCGCCCCTCCCCCTCTAGTCCGAATAGGACAAGGAGAGGGGGGCGACGCCCCCCTTTCCTTCCTCTCTCCCTCGGTGGGAGTAGGACTCCTCCTGGCGTGCCTCCTCCTGGCCAGCCACACCTCCCCCTTGCTCCTTTATATACGGGGGCAGGGGGGCATCCCATAGACACAACAATTGATTTGATCTTTTAGCCGTGTGCGGTGCCCCCTCCACCATAGTCCACCTTGATAATACTGTAGCGATGCTTAGGCGAAGCCTTGCGTCGGTAGAACATCATCATCGTCACCACGCCGTCGTGCTGACGAAACTCTCCCTCAACACTCGGCTAGATCGGAGTTCGAGGGATGCCATCGCGCTGAACGTGTGCTGAACTCGGAGGTGCCATGCGTTCGGTACTTGATCAGCCAGATCGAGAAGACGTACGACTACATCAACCACATTGTGCTAACGCTTCCGCTTTCGGTCTACGATGGTACGTGGACAACACTCTCCCCTCTCGTTGCTACGCATCACCATGATCTTGTGTGTGCGTAGGAATTGTTTTGAAATTACTATGTTCCCCAACAATGATTCAGTGAGAAGTTGGTGTTGTTCACACTTATCTGAGAGGTAGGGACCGAGGCCGGCATTGTGAACATATTGCTCAAATTCCTCCTTAATGCCCACACACACCATATATTCATCGCTAGGCCATAAACATGTCTTGTGAAGGAAATATGCCCTAGAGGCAATAATAAAGTTGTTATTTATATTTCCTTATATCATGATAAATGTTTATTATTCATGCTAGAATTGTATTAACCGGAAACTTAGTACATGTGTGAATACATTGTAACACCCCGTATGTAATTTGCCTAATATGTACTCCAACTCTTGCCGTTTCCGGCACTAAGTTATTTATTTCCTCGGGTTCGGGTTTTTGTCTCCGTGTGTTGTTGTCGTTGTCATGCATCTCATCTCATGTCATCATGTGCATTGCATTTGCATACGTGTTCGTCTTATGCATCCGAGCATTTTCCCCGTTGTCCATTTTGCATTCCGGCGCTTCTATCTCCTCAGGTGGTCCTTTCTACCCTCTTTTCGTGTGTGGGGGTTAAACATTTCTGGATTGGACTGAGACTTGCCAAGCGGCCTTGGTTTACTACCGCTAGACCGCCTGTCAAGTTTCGTACCATTTGGATTTCGTTTGATACTCCAACGGTTAACCGAGGGACCGAGAAGGCCTCGTGTGTGTTGCAGCCCAACACCCTTCCAATTTGGCCCAAAACCCACCAAAACCCTCTCCATCATCTAGAGCGTTCGATCACGAGCGCGTGACCGAAAACCGCACCTCATTTGGATACTCCTAGCTCCCTCTATGCCTATAAATATCACCCCCTCCGAAATCCAGGGTTCCTCTCCCCCGAAACCCTAGTCCCAGCACCTCCGCGCGGCCGGACACGTCCGGTCCGGCCGGACGAAATCGTCCCCGCCAATCGGGGCTTGCCACGTGGCCCACGCGCCCACATCGCCGCCCCCTCCGCCACCGGCCCGCTAGGCCCGCGCGGGGCCCTCCCCGGCCCGTGCGCCCGCCGCCGCCTGGCTCCCGCGCCCGGTTGCGCGCCCCGCCGCCCGGCTTTGCCGCTTCGCCGCCTGACGCCGTCCTCCGCCGCCACCGGCTCGTCGCCGGCCAGCAGGAGCCGCCAGGAGCAGCTAGCTCGCCGCCCCGCGCCCCCTCATCGTCCCCGGTGGTCGGAACCGCCACCCGCCGCCGGATCCGGACGGGGAGAGGCCGGATCCGCCTCTCCCTCGCCTCCCCGCCGCTTCTTCGCTCGCCGGAGCCGCCAAGATTCACCGGAGTTTGCCTCGGTTCGCGCGCCTGCGTAGAACCCTAGATCTGAGAGAGGTTGACCTCGTTTTTTTCCTAAGTCTGCAGTTTATTTTGCAATGTTCATCATGCTATATCTCCGCATCCGTAGCTCCGTTTTGGGCGTGTAGCATATCAAAATGTTTGTCTCAGAGAGCACATCATTTCATCTCATTGCATCATTTTCATTTGAGCTCATCTTGATGCCCTAAATGCTGTTGGAAGAGAGCTATTTGAGTTAATTGTCAGATCTGCTGCACCAAATAGCTATTTGTCATTTTTGCCATGATTATTGTGTGCATGATATGCCCCTGAGCTCTACATGTGTTTTGCTATATGCTTTGCCATCTTGACAGAGGTGCTATCCATGTATCTTTGTGATGTGTGTGCTGACTAGCACAAGGTTGCAAAGTGGTGCATTCGTTAATGCTGATTTCAGGGACATAGTAATTTCACTAAGTCCTTGATATGTTTTTATCAATATGCCATATGTTCATGTTGTTTCCTAGTGATCTATGCCTCTTTTGAGGATGATCAGTAAGGATGATTTGTTAATCTTGTAGTGCTCTATCCAGCAATGTCTTTGTTGGCAATTATGGAGCATCCTAGCTTGAGTCAATCGAGCTCTACTTTTGCTATTTCGTGAATCTGGGCAGGTTGTCTACTTGTTAGCGATTTTGCCGAGGATGTTCTAGTTGATCCGTGCATGCTATGTCGTTGTTCTTGCCATGTCTAGCTTATATAATGTGTATTCTTGATGGGTGTATGCTTAGATTGTCATGCCTGGCTCTGTAGTGAGTGCATCGAGCTCGTAAACATGCCTACTTGATATCTGATTTGCATGCTCCAGTTTTTCTCTAAGTCTGTGATCTGATTATGTTTTTGCCATGTTCACATGCTTGCAATTGTATTCTCTGACCCCTTTTGGCTCAAGGTCACTAAGGGACTTTTGTTAAGCTCTTTGAGTAGCTCCATGTCATGCCTTGCTTTGTCATGTTAAGTTCCTTTAGCATATAGTTTTCTTGCTCCAAAGTGTGCTACCTGATCTGAAATTCTAGACTAGTGTTAATTTCACTAAGTCTGAAACCTGTTTACCAATTGCACTTTTGCCATGCTTGTTTGAACCTGATAATGGATGAATTGGCCGTAGCTCAGTGTTCATCTTTTGTTAAGCTTTATGAGTGGATCCCTACCATGTATTTTTTTGTCATGTTTGATTGCTGTAGTACAGTTATCTTGTTGCATTTAGATGGCTACTTGCTGTTTATCACACACCGGTGCCATATTTGTTTTGCTTGTCATTTCCAAACCGTGCATCCGATTCCGGTGTTCTTTATATCGATTTCAACCGAAATCACCTCACCTTTCCAGTGGCACTCTTGGATTTCCAAGTTGAGGCCAGGTTAATTCATTCCTTGTCAAATCTTGCATATGCATCACATATCGCATCCCACATAGCATACCATGTTTGCATCATGTTGTTTGAGCTTTGCACGTGGTTGATTGTGTCCTTTTTGCTTGTTTGTCTTGTTTGGGTAGAGCCGGGAGACGAGTTCGCTAACGAGGAGCCCGTTGAGTTTGCTTTCGATGATCCAGTCAACTCTGACAACTTTGCAGGCAAGATGATCATACCCTCGAAATCACTTCTAAGTTTGCTTTGCTAGATGCTCGCTCTTTTGCTATGCCTATGCTACGATGCCTACCACTTGCTTACCATGCCTCCCAAATTGCCATGTTAAACCTCTAACCCACCATGTCCTAGCAAACTGTTGATTGGCTATGTTACCGCTTTGCTCAGCCCCTCTTATAGCGTTGCTAGTTGCAGGTGAAGATTGGAGATCGTTCCTTGTTGGAACATTATTTTCTTGTTGGGATATCATTATATTATCTTGTTATCCTAATGCATCTATATACTTGGTAAAGGGTGGAAGGCTCGGCCTTTTGCCTAGTGTTTTGTTCAACTCCTGCCACCCTAGCTTCCGTCATATCGGTGTTATGTTCCCGGATTTTGCGTTCCTTACGTGGTTGGGTAATAATGGGAACCCCTTGACAGTTCACCTTGAATAAAACTCCTCCAGCAATGCCCAACCTTGGTTTTACCATTTGCCACCTAGCCTATTTTTCCCTTGGGTTTCCGGAGCCCGAGGGTCATCTTATTTTAAACCCCCCCCCCGGGCCAGTGCTCCTCTGAGTGTTGGTCCACCTCGTCAGCCGCTGGTGGCCACCAGGGGCAACTCTGGGCTGGCCTACCGGAAGTTTGGACAATCTGAGTGTGCCCTGAGAACGAGATATGTGCAGCTCCTATCGGGATTTGTCGGCACATTCGGGCGGTGTTGCTAGATTTGTTTTAACTTGTCGAAGTTGTCTTGTAGAACCGGGATACCGAGTCTGATCGGAATGTCTTGGGAGAAGGTTTATCCTTCGTTGACCATGAGAGCTTGTCATGGGCTAAGTTGGGACTCCCCTGTAGGGATTTGAACTTTCGAAAGCCGTGCCTGCGGTTATGGGCAGATGGGAATTTGTTAATGTCCGGTTGTAGATAACTTGAACCTTAACTTAATTAAAATGAATCAACTGTGTGTGTTACCGTGATGGTCTCTTCTCGGCGGAGTTCAGGAAGTGAACACGTTGTTGGAGTAATGTTTGCCGTAGTTGGTTCTCTAGTTCTTCGTTCGTGCTTTGCCTTCTCTTCTCGCTCTCTTTTGCGAACAGGTTAGCCACCATATATGCTAGTCGCTTGCTGCAGCTCCACATATTACCTTACCTTACCTTACCTATAAGCTTAAATAGTCTTCATCGTGAGGGTGCGAGATTGCTGAGTCCCTGTGGCTCACAGATTACTTCCAAACCAGATGCAGGGCCTGATGACTCCGTTCCAGATGATGCATTTGAGCTCAAGTGGGAGTTCGACGAAGACTCACGCCGTTACTATGTGTCTTTCCCTGATGATCAGTAGTGGTGCCCAGTTGGGGCGATCGGGACTGTGTCGCATGTTGGGTTGATCTTTTATTTTGGTACCGTAGTCGGACCATGAGTGATTGTATGATATAATGCTATTTATGTACTTTGTTTGATGTGGCGAGTGTAAGCCAACTATGTACCTTCCCTTTTATTATCTATTTACATGGGATGTTGTGAAGATTGCCTTACTTGCGACATTGCTTTCAATGCGGTTATGCCTCTAAGTCGTGCTTCGACACGTAGGAGATATAGCCGCATCGAGGGCATTACAAGTTGGTAATAAGAGCTGAGGGAGTCCTGGATTACGGGGTGTTCGGACAGCCGGACTATACCTTTAGCCGGACTCCTGGACTATGAAGATACAAGGTTGAAGACTTCGTCCCGTGTCCGGATGGGACTTTCCTTGGCGTGGAAGGCAAGCTTGCCGATGCGGATATTCAAGATCTCCTACCATTGTAACCGACTCTATGTAACCCTAACCCTATCCGGTGTCTATATAAACCGGAGGGTTGTAGTCCGTAGGCGATCAACTCCATACACAACAATCATACCATAGGCTAGCTTCTAGGGTTTAGCCTCCTTGATCTCGTGGTAGATCAACTCTTGTACTACCCATATCATCAATATTAATCAAGCAGGAGTAGGGTATTACCTCCATCGAGAGGGCCCGAACCTGGATAAAAACATCATGTTCCCTTTCTCCTGTTACCATCCGGCCTAGACGCACAGTTCGGGACCCCCTACCCGAGATCCGCCGGTTTTGACACCGACATTGGTGCTTTCATTGAGAGTTCCTCTGTGCCGTCACAATCAGGAAGGATGCCTCCTCCCTTCTTTAAAGACGGCGCCGTTGCTAAGGGAACCTTGGCTGTCGGCCAGACCCTCCGGCTAGGTGGTTTCCTCATGACCGCCTGTTCGGCTGTTGCACCGACGGTGACCTCTCGGGTCATCAAAAGCAACCTACACGTCAGCTCGAAGCTCGTCGAGCAGCTAGATCCAATGGAGCTCTCTTCCGTAAACGAGCTCTTGGATCGCATCGCCGCCCTGGGGGTCGCTACGGATTACGACCAGGTTGGGCTTAAACCCGATCTAAGAGAAATTAACTCTCCCCAAGTCACCCACCACGTTGCTGTGGTAGAGGCGCAGTGCGGCGACCCTTCATCTATTTTAAGGACTAGCTACGTCCGAATTCCCGACCCCTCCAAGCCGGATACCTGCGAAGGGGAGGATGTAACTCAAGACCTGAGCTTTGGATCAGGCAACAGGCTAGATTCATCGGACAACATCCAAGAATCCGAACTTCAGAGTTCGGAAACTCTCCGGCCTCCGAATCTTGGATTGGGTGAGGTTTCAGATTCAACGACACCCGCCCACCTGATCATAAGCGATCTCTCCCAAATCAGGCAGAGGCCCGAGGAAACAGTACATCATTACTGGGCCAGATTTCTCCTGGTTATGAACAGGATAAAGGATTGCCGCGAGGAAGACGCAATCTCAATTTTCCGCAGTAATTGCATGGACAAGGGAATCCTTAACGCCGTAAGTCGTCGTGATATCACACGCTTTGCTGACTTGGTGTCCATAGTACAAAAATACTGTGCGATGGAAAGCGCCTGGAAAACCGAAATAAATTTTTGGGATAATCCGGCCTTGAATAGTAATCCCGTCCGAACTAAGAGGGTGCACTATCGCAGGACACCCGGGATAAACACCAAGAAGCCAAAACCCTCTACAGGGCATGGAACCGTACTGGAAAGATGGCTTGATGGACCCTGTAGAATTCACAGTACAGAGGACGCCACACCAACTCACAGCCTTAGAGCATGTTGGACACTCCGGCAGGTGGCCAAAATCGGCGAGGACCTTTTAATTCCGGAGGCCGCAGAAAGCCAGCCCAAGGACACCAGTACCGTTCTCACAGTCTTCGAGACTTTCGCATCAAGCAATGTGCAAAAAGAACACTCCGTAACCTCGCCGAAGTCTATCAAGTCGCAACAATAAATCCATGGAGCGACACTGCCATTACCTTCAACGCAAGTGATGAACCTAGATTCCGAACAGCCCGAGCACCAGCCGCATTGGTCCTCAGTCCCATAGTGGACGGCTTTCGCCTCACCAAGGTGCTCATGGATGGAGGCAGCGGACTGAACCTCATCTATGAGGAAACCCTTCAAAAAATGGAAATAGACTAGAGCCGCGTCGAGCGAAGCAGCACAACCTTTAGAGGAATAATCCCCAGTCGAGAAGTGCGCTGCACAGGAAAAATCACACTAGATGTGGTGTTCGGCACGCCAGATAATTACAGGTCCGAAGAAGTCACGTTTCAGGTGGCCCCGTTCAAAAGCGGATATCACGCTTTACTAGGACGGGAAGCATTCACAATCTTCCAAGCAATACCCCATTATGGGTACATGAAGCTTAAGATGCCCGGGCCAAACGGAATTATCACTCTAGCTAGTGATCCAGACATAGCACTCCGCGCCGAAAACAAGACAGCCGCATTAGCCCTTGAGGCACTATCGGAAGCCTTAGCGGCCGAGGAACTGACTGCGCTGTGCTCCACGGTTAATAGGGATGATGTGATACTCGACAAGAGATCCAAATCCACATCCTTCAAGCCAGCTGACGAAATAGTCAAATTCCAGGTCCATCCAACGGACCCCAATAAAACAGCCTCCATCGGGGCTCGACTGAACCCTGATGTAGACGCCGCACTGCGAGAATTCCTACGAGAGAACTGGGACATTTTCGCCTGGCATCCTTCAGACATGCCAGGGATCCCATGCAGGCTGGCCGAACACAGTCTAAATATCCTAAAAGGATTCAAACCTGTCAAACAAGCCCTTCGGCATTTTTCCAAACCCAAGAGACGGGCTATGGGAGAGGAGCTAGCTAAGCTATTGGAGGCCGGATTCATTAGAGACATAAAACATCTGGACTGGCTAGCAAACCTGGTGATGGTACCAAAGAAGGACAAATCCTGGCGCCTGTGTGTCTATTTTAAAGACCTCAACAAGGCTTGCCCAAAGGATCCCTTCCCCCTCCCCCGTATCGATCAAATTATCGATGCCACTGCAGGACACGACTCGTTGTGTTTCCTCGACGCATACTCCGGTTACCATCAAATCAAGATGGCAGAATCAGACCAAGCTGCAACAGCATTCATCACACCATACGGCCCATTCTGCTTCAACACAATGCCCTTCGGGCTGAAAAACACCGGCGCAACATATCAGCGCATGATCCAGACATGTCTGGCAAACCAGATCGGCAAGACAACGGAGGTGTATGTGGATGATGTGGTCGTCAAATCAAGACATGTCGAATCCCTAGTAAATGACTTGAGGCTTACATTCGATAACCTCCGAAAATATGACATCAAGCTCAACCCAGAAAAATGCGTCTTCGGCGTTCCAGCCGGAAAGCTCTTGGGCTTGATTGTATTCGGTAGAGGAATTGAAGCAAACCCAGCCAAGATCCGAGCTTTGTCACAATTGGATGTCCCAAAGGACCTTAAACAAATACAAAAATTAACCGGATGGGTGGAGGCTTTAAGCCGCTTCATCTCCCGCTTGGGAGAAAAGGCACTACCCCTTTATCGCCTCCTTCGGCGCACCGAACACTTCGAGTGGACGGATGCCGCCACGGCCGGACTTGATGAAATAAAAGCCATATTGGCAACAAACCCAGTCCTGGCCACGCCGAACACCGGCGAACCAATGCTATTGTACATTGCAGCAACACATCAAGTTGTCAGCGCAGTGCTAGTTGTCGAGCGGGAAACGGATGGACACAAATTCCCCCTTCAAAGGCCGGTCTACTACGTATCCACTGTCCTCACTCCATGCAAATCATGGTACCCGCATTATCAAAAGATTGCATACGCGGTATTCATGGCATCCCGGAATCTACGACACTACTTTCAAGAGTGCTCCATAACAGTAGCCTCAGAAGTACCACTCAACGATATTATCAACAACCGTGATGCAATGGGCCGGATTGCAAAATGGGCCATCGAGCTTCTCCCGTTCGATATAACCTATAAGCCACGGTGAGCTATTAAATCGCAAGTTTTGGCCGACTTCGTCACAGAATGGACAGAGGCCGAGCTCCCTAAAGAGTACGGCACATATTCAAACTGGATTATGCATTTCGATGGCTCCAAAATGTTGGCCGGACTGGGGGCTGGCGTCGTCCTGACGTCCCCCACAGGAGACACAGTCCAATATGAGCTCCAGATCATGTACACGGATTCCAACAATGCAGCCGAATACGAGGCCCTCCTACATGGTCTCCGGATAGCAGTATCCATGGGTATCCAGCGCCTAGAGGTACGCGGGGATTCAAACCTCACGATATCCCAAATAAATGGAGACTTCGACGCCAAGGACCCAAAAATGGCAGCTTACCGCAACGCCGTCCTAAAAATGTCATCTCGGTTTGAAGGGCTGGAGTTTCACCATATAGCCCGAGAAAACAATCAAGCAGCGGACGTCCTGGCACGCATCGGAGCAAAACACGATGCAGTCCCCCCCCAACATCTTTTTGGAAAGATTGTTCAAGCCATCCGTAGCATGGGAGGGGGAGCCTGCAAATAACAGCCCGGACCCAGCCGCACCACTCGACGCCAAACAATCGGACACAATTAGAGGCTCTGCCAATGAAATTGCACCTTCAGCCCACGTAATAATGGCGGTTATCGCCCCGTGGACAGAACCATTCCTAGCCTACCTTACTAGGCAGGAACTCCCGGAGGACCAAAACGAGGCTCGCTGCATAGTGCGGCGATCTAAAGCCTATGGAGTCCATGAGGGAGAGCTTTATAAGAAAAGCACTACCGGAGTCCTTCAAAGGTGCATCTCTGAAGAGGAAGGGCGGAACCTTCTGGCTGAAATTCATGCCGGACTCGGTGGTCACTACGCCGCTGCTCGGTTCCTTGTTAGCAAGGCTTTCCATACAGGCTTTTATTGGCCTACGGCCCGGGCAGACGCTCAGGACCTAGTCCAACGATGCGCTGGTTGCCAACTTTTCGCCAACCAAAGCCATATGCCACCCACCGCACTCCAAACTATACCCATCACCTGGCCTTTTGCGGTCTGGGGGCTTGACATGGTCGGACCCCTTAAAGGTGGGACCGATAGGAAAAAATACTTACTGGTCATGGTGGATAAATTCACCAAATGGATAGAAGCCAAGCCTGTTAAAATGGCCAAATCCGGACCTGTGATAGACTTCATATCCGGGGTTGTACACCATTACGGCGTCCCCCACAGCATCATAACTGATAACGGTACAAACTTTACCGCCGACGAGGTAAAACTCTGGTGCAAAAACATGGGCATCAAGCTCGATTATGCTTCCGTCTATCACCCACAAACCAACGGCCAGGTCGAACGTGCAAATGGTCTTATCATGAGCGACATTAAACCCAGACTGGTGCGGTCCCTCAAGGAATCTAACACGCACTGGGTAGAGGAGCTCGACTCCATGCTATGGGGGCTGCGGACCACACCAAATCGCACCACCGGATACACACCATTTTTCATGGTGTACGGCGCAGAGGCAGTTCTTCCCTGCGACATAATTCATGACTCACCTAGAGTGCGCATGTACGAAGAAAGAGAAGCTGAGCTCGATCGGCAGGATAACTTGGACGCCTTGGAGGAGGAGTGTGACGTGGCAAAAGCCCGTTCCGCATTTTATCAACAGCAGGCCCGAAGATATCAAAGTAGAGAAGTACGGGCCAAAAATTACAATGTTGGCGAACTAGTTCTACGCCTGCCGGACAAGAAAAAGGACAAACTCAAGCCCAAGTGGGAAGGTCCATTCATAATCGACCAAGTCCTGACTGGTGGGGCGTACCGCCTGCGAGATGCGTCGGATAACCGACTCGAGCCGAACCCGTGGAACGCCACCCGTCTCCGAAGATTCTATGCCTAGCGCCGGACTCTGTGTTCGTCTCCTTCCTCTGTCCATTTTTTGCATTTTTCTGTCTTACATTTCTCTCCTTCCCCTCTTTTCTTTTATAGCCCTTAAAGGCTCATCTCGTGACGCGCCACTCGCGCTCATTAAACCTGGGGGCTTCTTTAACAGAAGCTTATTTATACGGGCTTCACGCCCAACACATGCGTTAAACTTCCGCATGTACGTTTTTCTTCACCATTATATGCATCGATATGACTTAAGTTTTGGCCAAGCTGGGTTGCCTAGCTCCTGTGCTTACCCCTACGTTCCCGATTGTTCGGCTAGGCGGTAAAGGGAGCACCTCTGCGATTGTTACTGCCGGGTCAGCCGGATGTGTACCTCAGACTGGGTGAAGCCGAAAGCTAGCGTTCTTAAGGGAATATTCGGTCGGTGAAATAAAAAATGATCTTTTTACTCATTTTATGCACCCCCAGATGCTTTTTTTTCTGCGTCTTTTCACGCAGTCTGGACATGCACTTTAGGGCACGCCTCCAGCGAAAGGAACCCCTAACGGAACTATTCTCTCTGGAAGATGTTTCTTACTAACCATGTAATATAACATAACTAGTTGGGCACTTGTCTGATAAAGCACTAATGACCCCTACGCCTGGTCTCCACGCATACCCCGGTTCTTATATAACTGCTATGGTATTCGGACACACTCCGGACCGTCAGGTCCCGAGGTTGAAGCGAAAAGGTCGGCAACGACAAACGATCTACAATCCGGCTAGAAGGCATTACACATGCCAATTCAAAATTACATAGTCATTCTGACTGATTGTATTCCTCTTCTATACCATCTAACAGGCTGTCTAATTTACAGTCCTGCTGGGAATACTTCGCGGCCAACTCTACTTGGCCGTATACTAAGCTCACAGGGATCTCCTTCCCATCAGGCCCCACTGGTCCGACCTCGGCCATGTGGTTTGGGTCAGACTTCATAAAACGGGTCTTCACAATGGCCCAGGCCTCCCTAGCGCCTTGTCGGCAGGCCGATATCTTCCACAATCGGAAGCGCCGCCAAGCTCCCTTCAGCTTCTCCGCAAGCTCTCCAAGGCCCTCGGGCACGGAGTGGGTAGGCCATAAGGCTTGGGCAATACCCCGCATCGCCTGCCGAATTCGCTCGTGCAGTTGCAAGAGTTCGAGAAGAAGGTCACCCGTAGAACCAGGCATCTCCTCTGCAGGACGACCTGTGAGCATACATACAGACATTACTCTGTTAGTCGACTTCCTCGCCGAACCTTTTTTTTTCTTCGAAGTTCGTTCAAGCACTTACTAAAAATGCCGCGTCGAAGCCGCTGATTCTCCTTCGTGGAGTCCGACAGCTGGCCATGAACATCTTTAAGTTCGACGTCCAGCTTGGTGTTGGCATCCTGAAGACCATTCTTCTCTCGCCTCACCTTTGTCAACGTACTCTCACCGGCCTTTAGTTGGCGTAAGAGTTGCTGCTTGTCCGGATCGAGTCCGGCGCCATCTGCAATATGATTTGTCAGATTTGCACCCACACCGCACAATACTAATCTTTCAAAGTGTATCTTACCCGAGGGGGTCTCTTTAGGCTCCCCTGCTGCGGCTAGCGTGGCCTCTAGTTGGGCCTTGCACTTTTCTAGCTCCTGGGACAGTACAGTATTCTTCTCTGTAAGAACCTACATATTAGATGATCCTTAAATCAGTTGCTCTAAGTACTTCAAGTCTCGGGAGCTACTGGCATATATATGTTTAACCAAAATTTTCTTACCCGTATGTCTTATACATACTGCTCCGTGGCTCTGCCTAAACCATTTTCAGCGGCACGGATGTACGCATCTCCCGAATTAAAGGCATCTAAAGCCTCTTGGGAGAAACAAGCATCGCGTAGAACTGTCCGGCGACGCCTGTGGTTCATGGCACTCTCCACTTCAGAATTTTTGGCAGACAGCCTGTCTGCATCCTCTGTCAGAGGAGCATCCGGTGCGCGCCTTGTGCTCGCCTCCGCTTCCTGGCCAGACGTTGGCGCCTGGCTGGTGGAGGCACGATTGGCAACCTCTCCGGATGTAGTCTGGCGAGATCTCTTCGTTCTGAAGATAGCACGAACGTTAATATGCCCTGACAGAATAACACCAGGGAAACAGAGGGTGCGCTATACCTTTGCGCCGGCATCTCAGTCCGGACTGCATTCCTTTTTGTCCCACGGGGCCCTGCGGCCCCTCGTTGGCTAGCCGCCGCAGGTTCGGCCTCCTGCCTCAGAAATCTCCCTTGCAAAACACGGTTGTCGTCAGAAACACCAGAATACATGAGAGTGGAATCTCTCTCAAGTGAATGAGACTCCGGTTTCTATCACCTGGGAGGCCGGGATTAACCCTGGGTAATCAGCCATGATGGCTACCAAGGTATTGTCCTTGCTTAGCTGATAGAACACCCCATCGATAAGCTCCACCGATATGTCCGGATCCTCTTCGGAGTCTGGATTGAGGGACTGTTCTGGGTCCTCGGGCTGTGGAGGGCAGCTATTTATGTCCTTTACCTCCTGTCACAGTTCCTGCACTGAAGTCGTTAGACTACATATCTAACCGTGGGAATATAAAACAAACGGGCAAGCACAATTGTTCACTTACCCAACTTGGAGGATCGTACAAAGTAAATCCGGCCTGCGGGTTGACGCGGAGGAATTCCTCCTTTGCCCCCTTGTACAAAGAGGATAAGATCTTTTCTAGAGCGGCAGCTGAGGCCGGCCCCTTACGACCGTAACGGGTGGCGTCATCCTCCCCGTTGAAATCCCACATTGGGTGGCCTCTATATTGAAGCGGCTGCACCCCCCGCATAATGCATGCGGCCATGACTCCAATCATGGTTAGTCCGGAATGAGCCAACAGTCTTATCCGGCCCATCAGGTAAAGGACGTCTCTGTCGCTTTCTCTTTGAGAGCTCCGGGCACGCCAGCTCAAGCGTTTCTTCAATGGAGCGCTGTTGAACTCAGGGAGACCGACCCGGATAGGGTCCGGCAGCGGGACGTCATCTATGTAAAACCATTCCGAAGGCCAGTCCTCGGACGCCTTCTTTGGGGTTCCGGATAGGTATCCGGTCCCGGCGATGCGCCATACTTCGGCTCCGCCCACTTGGTATATAGACCCCTCTTGAGAACGGGGCACCGGGCAGAATAACCTCTTCCACAGCGCGAAATGAGCCTCAACGCCTAAAAATAGCTCGCAAAGGGCGACGAAACCCGCAATATGCAGTACGGATGCGGGCGTGAGATTGTGCAGCTGGAGGCCGTAGAACTCCAGAAGCCCGCGGAGAAATGGATGAATTGGAAATCCCAGTCCCCTTATTAGATAGGGGACGAGGCACACCCGCTCTCCTTTAGAAGGATTAGGGGTGCTCTCCACTTGTTTTCCGCCATTGTAGGTGGCGAGACCGGCTCGGACCGGGACCATGTATGCCTGAGGGAGAAATCCCTTGGCCTGAAGCGACACTAACTCGCTATGCGGGATGGTGCAACTCTCCCAGTCCCCGGGTTTGTGACCGGAGGGGCGAGGGGAGGAGCTGCGACGACTGGTCATGTTGGAATGGACCTTTGCTGGAAGCGCTCTGATGATAACTCGCGGAAAGGAGAAGATGTGGTTCAGACCTAAATCCCCATCCCATTAAATAGGCGGCTCGTTTATACGGCTAGGGGTGTGGATGTAAAAATGCCACGGCTTTTCGCATTCGTTTGACACGTGGAAGACGACCATTATTGGGCATGGAAGCCGAGGAGGACTACATTACAAAAATTGGACATTATTCCTACAGGTACACAGGATTTGGAGAAGAACCCGCCTTGCAATGCCGAACAATCTGTGCACCGTACTCGTCGTCATTGAAGCCTGGTTCGGGGGCTACTGAGGGAGTCCTGGATTAGGGGGTGTTCGGACAGCCGGACTATACCTTCAGCCGGACTCCTAGACTATGAAGATACAAGGTTGAAGACTTCATCCCGTGTCCGGATGGGACTTTCCTTGGCGTGGAAGGCAAGCTTGGCGATGCGGATATTCAAGATCTCCTACCATTGTAACCGACTCTATGTAACCCTAACCCTATCTGGTGTCTATATAAACCGGAGGGTTGTAGTCCGTAGGCGATCAACTCCATACACAACAATCATACCATAGGCTAGCTTCTAGGGTTTAGCCTCCTTGATCTCGTGGTAGATCAACTCTTGTAATACCCATATCATCAATATTAATCAAGCAGGAGTAGGGTATTACCTCCATCTAGAGGGCCCGAACTTGGGTAAAAACATCGTGTTCCCTGCCTCCTGTTCCCATCCGGCCTAGACGCACAGTTCGGGACCCCCTACCCGAGATCCGCCGGTTTTGACACCGACAAGAGCCTTCCCCGACCTTAGGAGCCCCCACTGCTTGATCGTTTTTAGCAGCCGTTGTTGAGTCTAGAAAAATGTTTTGAGTCATTTAGGAATTATATATCGGAGAGTTTAGGAATTCTTTTTACTCCTCAGTCCCTTCATCGCTCTGGTAAGGCATCCTGACGTAGAGTTTTGACTCTTCTCTTCTCAAATTTCACTAAAAAAATTTTAGGATCACGCGGGTATCTTGGAATCGTTCCGATGGTTTTGTGACGAGAACATTGTTCTTGGTGCCTCCTGTCATTTAGGGGTTGTGGCAGTGTCCCGGGGAGTTGAGCTCCGAGGTGTTGTCATCACAATTTTATCGTTGCAGTTCTGGAATACCTGAGTTTAGTTCGCCGACATCGAAAATCTCTTTTATGCAGTTGTTGGTGAGATAACCTCGACGCCACCCAGTACTGGGGCAGGAGTTCGGGAGTATTGTCATAACTTGTATAACGGATGCTTTTTGAAGGTTGAGGTAGATGGTTTCCGAAGTTTTTCCTCGGTTATGTGTTGAAGGATGTATACAGCTGGATGTAGGATTTGCTAGATTTGGGTGAGATATTATGCTTCCCCTGTATCCCCAACACCTGATTGCATAACCAGAAAGGTTCGGGAGTTTCATAGGTGGGAATTCTTGTAGCTCTAGTTCTTCTTTCTCAGATATTTGGTTTGAGATTGGGTGATCTTTACCGAGTATTTGTTCTTACTCCGTACCTTGTTGATTTATTCCTCTACCTAAATTCTAAGTGGCTTCTCAATTTATGGATATGTGACCATTTCAATTGGAATGCAGTCGTTCATTTTATTCGGATGTGAAGACTATATGTTGCAATTTCTACCCGTTGGATTCAGCTTCAATTTTATCTGTCAATGTGCTAATGGATGTCAACCTCTTCAGTATGGCTCCTCCAATGCGCACGACTCCGAATCCTGATCCATCACCACCACCTCCTCCTCCGGAGGCATGGCAAGCTGTGATGGCTGCTAACAATGCAAACACGCAGTTGATCATGCAAATTCTTCAAGAGCGCAACCAAGCGAACCAAGGCAACCAAGGCAACCAGGGCAACAATCAGAATCACTTTGCTACACTCACCAATTCCTTGCTAACCAGCCAAAGACCTTCAGCAATTGTGTTGAGGCAACTGATGCTGATGATTGGCTTGTGGACTTATGCAAGCATTTCGAGTGCAGTAACGTCAGGCCTGAGGACTTTGTCAAGTTCGCTTCCTTCCAACTCAAAGACCAAGCTATAGAATGGTTCCAGCAGTACAAAGATTCCAGAGGAGGCCGTGTGATTACCTGGGATGAATTCCGTCAAGACTTCAAAGCTCATCATATTCCTCAGAGCATGGTTGAAAGCAAGCATGAGGAATTCCGCAACCTGAAGCAAGGCTCTTTGTCTGTCTATGACTACAACAAGTTGTTTCAAAAGGTCACCTGCTTTGCTAAGCAGGACGTCCCTGACGAGAAGAGCATGATATACCAGTTCAGGGGTGGTCTCAGAGAGGAAATCCAGCTAGCTCTTGTTCTCTTTGAGCCCTTGAGGTACGATGAGTTCTACAACATGGAATTGAAGCAAGAGGCTGCTCAACTGAAGTGTGATGCTTCCAAGAAGCGAGTCAGAGATGCTACTCCTTCTTCCTCTACTCAAGTGGCCAAGCAGCAGAAGTATTGGCTTCCTCCTCCTCCGTTCTGTCAGCCGTATCAACAGAAGAGCAAAGGTGGCAGTGGTTCTTCCCACACACCCAACCCTGGCTTTCAGAACAAGACTTCGTCTCAAGCTTCAAGATCGAGTGCTCCGTATCACCGTCCGCTTTCAGACACGTGCAACAAGTGCCAACAGAAGGGTCACTATGCCAACATATGCTTCAATCAGAGGCGTCTCCCTCCTCCTCCTCCTGTGAGATCGGCAAGTACGGCTATGGTCAAGCATAACCCCAAGCACGCCAAGGTCAACTTGATGAATGCAGCTCAGGCAGAGGACTCGTCAGATGTCATCATGGGTAACCTTCCTGTTAACGATGTTCCTGCAAAAGTACCTTTTGACACTGGTGCATCGCATTGTTTCATCTCGAGACCTTTTGCATCTAAGCATGAGTTGTCTTCCCAAGTTATGCATAAACCGTTAGCTGTTGTCTCTCCGGGTAAATGTTTGCTCGCTAACCACGAGATTCCGGATATTTCTATCATGATGGGTGATTTCAAGTTTCTGGCTTCTCCAATGGTCCTTGGTAACTCGGATATTGATCTTATTCTCGGGATGGATTGGCTTTCTAAGCACAAGGCTCAGCTTGATTGTGCAGCCAGGCAGATTCAATTGACTCATTCGTCTGAGGATGTAATTGTCTTTGCCGCTCGGGATAACACCATTCGTCTGTTTTCTCTCAATGAGAAGGGTGAACTAGATGCCATCTCGCAAATTCCAGTCGTTTGCGAATATCAAGACGTCTTTCCAGAAGAGCTTCCAAGAATGCCTCCGTACTGGCCAGTTGAATTCGTCATCGATCTTGAGCATGGCACAGAACCGGTTTGCAAGCGTCCTTAGAAGCTCGGACCTGAAGAGTTGAAGGAGCTGAATAAGCAACTCGATATTCAAGAGCGAATGGGTCTCATCCGACCTAGTTCCTCTCCGTGGGGTTGTGGAGTACTCTTTGTGAAGAAGAAGGATGGAACGGACCGACTTTGTGTTGACTATCGTCCATTGAACAAGAAGACTATCAAGAACAAATACCCACTTCCCAACATCAACGATCTGTTCGAACAACTCAAAGGTGCCCAAGTATTCTCCAAGCTTGATCTCCATATGGGTTATCACCAGATTCGAATCCGTGAGCAAGATATTCCCAAGACGGATTTCAGAACAAGCTATGGTTCATATGAATACACTATCATGTCTTTTGGCCTCGTCAACACTCCTCCAATTTTCTCTCGCATGATGAACTTCATCTTCAACGCCTACACAAATGACTTTGTTTTGGTCTATCTCGACGACATTCTGGTCTTTTCGAAGAACAAGGAAGATCATGCCAAGCACTTGCGTTTGGTGCTCGATAAGCTCAGGGAACATCAGTTCTATGCCAAGTTCTCAAAGTGCGAGTTTTGGCTCGATGAGGTAATTTATCGTGGGCATATCATCTCTGCCAAGGGCATTGCGGTGAATCGTGAGAAGGTGTCTGCAATTGTGAATTGGGAACCACCTCAGAACGTGAAGCAACTTCGTAGCTTCCTCGGTCTCGCAAGCTACTGTCGAAGGTTCGTTGAGAACTTTTCAAAGATCGCGAAGCCTCTTTCAAACCTTCTCCAGAAGCACGTCAAGTACGTTTGGTCTCCGGAATGTGACATCGCTTTCAACACTTTGAAAGAGAAATTGGTCACTGCTCCAGTTCTGACTCCTCCTGATGAATCCAAACCGTTCGAGGTCTTCTATGATGCCTCTCTTCAAGGTCTTGGTGCAGTGTTGATGCAAGAGAAGAAAGTTGTGGCTTATACCTCTCGCCAGTTGAAGCCCAACGAGAAGAACTACCCCACTCATGACCTCGAGTTGGCGGCAGTTGTGCATGCTCTTTTGACTTGGAGACATCTCTTATTGGGAAGAAAAGTGGACATCTTCACTGACCACAAGAGTCTCAAGTACATTTTCACTCAGCCTAATCTCAACCTCAGGTAGACTCGTTGGGTCGAAATGATTCAAGAGTATAATCTGAGTATCGAGTATACTCCAGGCAAGGCCAATGTGATTGCTGACGCATTGAGCAGGAAGGCTTATTGCAACAGTCTGATTCTCAAGCCTTACCAACCCAAGCTTTGTGAAGCTTTCCGCAAACTCAATCTGCAAGTTGTTCCTCAAGGTTTCCTCGCCAACCTTCAAGTCTCTCCTACCTTGGAAGACCAGATTCGCCAGGCTCAACTTCTTGATGCTATGGTGAAGAAGGTGAAGATTGGGATTGCCAAGAGCCAACCCAAGTACAAGTGCTACCGCCTTGATGACAAGGATACTCTCTTCTTAGAGGATCGTATTGTTGTGCCCAAAGGTGATCTTCGTAAAGTTATCATGAATGAGGCTCACAATTCTCTCCTCTCCATCCACCCTGGGAGCACGAAGATGCATCAGGACCTCAAGCAGGCTTATTGGTGGACTCGAATGAAGCGCGAGATTGCTCAGTTCGTGAATAAGTGTGATGTCTGCAGAAGAGTGAAGGCAGAACACCAAAGGCCAGCTGGTCTCCTCCAACCTCTTGCCATTCCATAATGGAAGTTTGACCACATTGAGATGGACTTCGTGACTGGGTTTCCAAAGTCCAAGCGTGGCAATGATGCTATATTCGTTGTCATCGACAAACTCACTAAAGTGGCTCATTTTCTGCCTATCAAAGAGTCTATCACTGCAGCTCAATTGGCGGAGCTCTATACCTCTCGAATTGTCTCTCTGCACGGTATTCCACAGGTGATCTCTTCAGACCGTGGCAGCATCTTTACTTCCAAGTTTTGGGATTCTTTTCATAAGGCCATGGGCACCAACATCTGCTTTAGCACAGCTTTCCATCCTCAAACTAGCGGGCAAGTCGAGCGTGTCAATCAGATTCTTGAAGATATGCTCAGGGCTTGTGTGATCTCCTTCGGCATGAAGTGGGAAGATTATCTTCCATATGCTGAATTCTCCTACAACAACATTTTTCAAGCAAGTTCAGGCAAGGCCCCATTCGAAATTCTGTATGGCAGGAAGTGCCGTACTCCACTCAACTGGTCTAAAACCGGTGAGCATCAACTTCTGGGAAATGACTTAATCACAGAGGCAGAGGAAATGTGTAAAGTCATTCGTGATAACCTCAAAGTAGCGCAATCGCGCCAGAAGAGCTACTATGATAGTAAGCACCGTGATTTGGCTTTCGAGATTGGAGATCATGTTTACCTCCGTGTCTCTCCAATGAAAGGTACTCGTCGCTTTGGTATCAAAGGGAAGCTTGCCCCTAGATACGTGGGACCTTTCAAGATCGTCAGCAAGAGAGGCGATCTCGCCTATCAACTCGAGCTTCCTTCAAACTTTGCAAATGTGCACGACATGTTCCATGTCTCTCAGCTCCGCAAGTGCTTCAAGACTCCTGACCGCACCGTCAACTTCGAAGACATTGATCTCCAAGAAGCTCTCTCTTATCGTGAGCACCCCGTGGCTATTCTTCAAGAGACTGAATGCAAGACTCGCAATAAGTCAATCAAATTCCTCAAAGTCAAGTGGTCACACCATTCCGACCATGAAGCCACCTGGGAACGCGAGGATCACCTCCATTCTGAGTACCCGGCGTTCTTCCAGTCCTAGTTCTCAGGACGAGATCCTTTCGTAGTGGTGGAGTGTTGTAACACCCCGGATGTAATTTACCTAATATGTACTCCAACTCTTGCCGTTTCTGGCACTAAGTTATTTATTTCCTCGGGTTCGGGTTTTTGTCTCCGTGTGTTGTTGTCGTTGTCATGCATCTCATTTCATGTCATCATGTGCATTGCATTTGCATACGTGTTCGTCTCATGCATCCGAGCATTTTCCCCGTTATCCGTTTTGCATTCCGGCGCTTCTATCTCCTCCGGTGATCCTTTCTACCCTATTTTCGTGTGTGGGGGTTAAACATTTCCGGATTGGACCGAGACTTGCCAAGCGGCCTTGGTTTACTACCGGTAGACCGCCTGTCAAGTTTCGTACCATTTGGATTTCGTTTGATACTCCAACGGTTAACCGAGGGACTGAGAAGACCTCGTGTGTGTTGCAGCCCAACACCCTTCCAATTTGGCCCAAAACCCACCAAAACCCTCTCCATCATCTAGAGCATTCGATCACGATCGCGTGACCGAAAACCGCACCTCATTTGGACACTCCTAGCTCCCTCTATGCCTATAAATATCACCCCCTCCGAAATCCAGGGTTCCTCTCCCCCGAAACCCTAGTCCCAGCACCTCCGCGCGGCCGGACACGTCCAGTCCGGCCGGACGAAATCGCCCCCGCCAACCGGGGCTTGCCATGTGGCCCACACGCCCACATCGCCGCCCCCTGCGCCGCCGTCCCGCCAGGCCCGCACGGAGCCCTCCCAGGCCCGCGCGCCCGCCGCCGCCTGGCTCCCGCGCCCGGCTGCGCGCCCCGCCGCCCGGCTTCGCCGCTCCACCGCCTGACACCGTCCTCCGCCGCCACCGGCTCGTCGCCGGCCAGCAGGAGCCGCCGGGAGCAGCTAGCTCGCCGCCCCGCGCCCCCTCACCGTCCCCGGTGGCCGGAACCGCCACCCGCCACTGGATCCGGACGGGGAGAGGTCGGATCCGCCTCTCCCTCGCCTCCCCGCCGCTTCTTCGCTCGCCGGAGCCACCAAGAGTCCCCGGAGTTTGCCTCGGTTCGTGCGCCTGCGTAGAACCCTAGATCTGAGAGAGGTTGACCTCGTTTTTTTCCTAAGTCTGCAGTTTATTTTGCAATGTTCATCATGCTATATCTCCGCATCCGTAGCTCCGTTTTGGGCGTGTAGCATATCAAAATGTTCACCTCAGAGAGCACATAATTTCATCTCATTGCGTCATTTTCATTTAAGCTCATCTTGATGCCCGAAATGCTGTTGGAAGAGAGCTCTTTGAGTTAATTGTCAGATCTGCTGCACCAAATAGCTATTTGTCATTTTTGCCATGATTATTATGTGCATGATATGCCCCTGAGCTCTACATGTGTTTTGCTATATGCTTTGCCGTCTTTACAGAGGTGCTATCCATGTATCTTTGTGATGTGTGTGGTGACTAGCACAAGCTTGCAAAGTGGTGCATTCGTTAATGCTGATTTCAAGGACTTAGCAATTTCACTAAGTCCTTGATCTGTTTTTATCAATATGCCATATGTTCATGTTGTTTCCTAGTGATCCATGCCTCTTTTGAGGATGATCAGTAAGGATGATTTGTTAATCTTGTAGTGCTATATCCATCCATGTCTTTGTTTGCAATTATGGAGCACCCTAGCTTGAGTCAATCGAGCTCTACTTTTCCTATTTCGTGAATCTGGGCAGGTTGTCTACTTGTTAGCGATTTTGCCAAGGATGTTCTAGTTGATCCGTGCATGCTATGTTGTTGTTCTTGCCATGTCTAGCTTATATAATGTGTATTCTTGATGGGTGTATGCTTAGATTGTCATGCCTGGCTCTTTAGTGAGTGCATCGAGCTCGTAAACATGCCTACTTGATATCTGATTTGCATGCTCCAGTTTTTCTCTAAGTCTGTGATCTGATTATGTTTTTGCCATGTTCACATGCTTGCAATTGTATTCTCTGACCCCTTTTGGATCAAGGTCACTAAGGGACTTTTCTTAAGATCTTTGAGTATCTCCATGTCATGCCTTTCTTTGCCACGTTAAGTTCCTGTAGCATATAGTTTTCTTGCTCCAAAGTGTGCTACCTGATATGAAATTCCAGACTAGTGTTAATTTCAGTAAGTCTGAAACCTGTTTACCAATTGCACTTTTGCCATGCTTGTTTGAACCTGATAATGGATGAATTGGTCGTAGCTCAGTGTTCATCTTTTGTTAAGCTTTATGAGTGGATCCCTGCCATGTATTTTGTTGTCATGTTTGAGTGCTGTAGCATAGTTATCTTGTTGCATTTAGATGGCTACTTGTTGTTTATCGCAGACCGGTGCCATATTTGTTTTGCTTGTCATTTCGAAACCGTGCATCCGATTCCGGTGTTCTTTATATCAATTTCAACCGAAATCTCCTCACCTTTCTAGTGGCACTCTTGGATTTCCAAGTTGAGGCCAGGTTCATTCATTCCTTGTCAAATCTTGCATATGCATCGCATATCGCATCCCACATAGCATACCATGTTTGCATCATGTTGTTTGAGCTTTGCACGTGGTTGATTGTGTCCTTTTTGCTTGTTTGTCTTGTTTGGGTAGAGCCGGGAGACGAGTTCGCTAACGAGGAGCCCGTTGAGTTTGCTTTCGAGGATCCAGTCAACTTTGACAACTTTGCAGGCAAGATGATCATACCCTCAAAATCACTTCTATCTTTGCTTTGCTAGATGCTCGCTCTTTTGCTATGCCTATGCTATGATGCCTACCACTTGCTTATCATGCCTCCCAAATTGCCATGTCAAACCTCTAACCCACCATGTCCTAGCAAACCGTTGATTGGCTATGTTACCGCTTTGCTCAGCCCCTCTTATAGCGTTGCTAGTTGCAGGTGAAGATTGGAGATCATTCCTTGTTGGAACATTTTTTTCTTGTTGGGATATCATTACATTATCTTGTTATCCTAATGCATCTATATACTTGGTAAAGGGTGGAAGGCTCGGCCTTTTGCCTAGTGTTTTATTCCACTCTTGCCACCCTAGCTTCTGTCATATCGGTGTTATGTTCCCGGATTTTGTGTTCCTTACGCGGTTGGGTAATAATGGGAACCCCTTGACAGTTCGCCTTGAATAAAACTCCTCTAGCAATGCCCAACCTTGGTTTTACCATTTGCCACCTAGCCTCTTTTTCCCTTGGGTTTCCGGAGCCTGAGGGTCATCTTGTTTTAAACCCCCCCGGGACAGTGCTCCTCTGAGTGTTGGTCCACCTCGTCAGCCGCTGGTGGCCACCAGGGACAACTCTGGGCTGGCCTACCGGAAGTTTGGACAATCTGAGTGTGCCCTGAGAACGAGATATGTGCAGCTCCTATCGGGATTTGTCGGCACATTCGGGCGGTGTTGCTGGATTTGTTTTAACTTGTCGAAGTTGTCTTGTAGAACCGGGATACCGAGTCTGATCGGAATGTCTCGGGAGAAGGTTTATCCTTTGTTGACCGTGAGAGCTTGTCATGGGCTAAGTTGGGACTCCCCTGCAGGGATTTGAACTTTCGAAAGCCGTGCCCGCGGTTATGGGCAGATGGGAATTTGTTAATTTCCGGTTGTAGATAACTTGAACCTTAACTTAATTAAAATGAATCAACTGTGTGTGTTACCATGATGGTCTCTTCTCGGCGGAGTCCGGGAAGTGAACACGGTGTTGGAGTAATGTTTTCCGTAGTTGATTCTCTAGTACTTCGTTCGTGCTTTGCCTTCTCTTCTCGCTCTCTTTTGCGAACGGGTTAGCCACCATATATGCTAGTCGCTTGTTGTAGCTCCACATATTACCTTACCTTACCTATAAGCTTAAATAGTCTTCATCGCGAGGGTGCGAGATTGCTGAGTCCCTGTGGCTCACAGATTACATCCGAACCAGATGCCGGTCCTGATGACTCTGTTCTAGATGATGCTTTTGAGCTCAAGTGGGAGTTCGATGAAGACTCACACCGTTACTATGTGTCTTTCCCTGATGATCAGTAGTGGTGCCCAGTTGGGGCGATCGGGACCGTGTCGCATGTTGGGTTGATCTTTTATTTTGGTACCGTAGTCGGACCATGAGTGATTGGATGATGTAATGCTATTTATGTACTTTGTTTGACGTGGCGAGTGTAAGCCAACTATGCACCTTCCCTTTTATTATCTATTTACATGGGATGTTGTGAAGATTGCCTTACTTGCGACATTGCTTTCAATGCGGTTATGCCTCTAAGTCGTGCTTCGACACGTAGGAGATATAGCCGCATCGAGGGCGTTACATACATAGACAAAACATAGTGTCCCTAGTATGCCTCTACTTGACTAGCTCGTTAATCAAAGATGGTTAAGTTTCCTGACCATAGACATGTGTTGTCATTTGATGAACGGGATCACATCATTAGAGAATGATGTGATGGACAATACCCATCCATTAGCTTAGCATAAATGATCGTTTAGTTTTATTGCTATTGCTTTCATCATGACTTATACATGTTCCTCTGACTATGAGATTATGCAACTCCCGAATACCGGAGGAACACCTTGTGTGCTATCAAACGTCGTGATTATAAAGATGCTCTACAGGTGTCTCCGATGGTGTTTGTTGAGTTGGCATAGAACGAGATTAGGATTTGTCACTCTGATTGTCGGAGAGGTATCTATGGGCCCTCTCGGTAATGCACATCAGTATAAGCCTTGCAAGCAATGTGACTAATGAGTTAGTTATGGGTTGACGCATTATGGAACAAGGAAAGAGACTTGCCGGTAACAAGATTGAACTAGGTATTGAGATACCGATGATCGAATCTCGGGCAAGTAACATAGCGATGACAAAGGGAACAACGTATGTTGTTATGCAGTTTGACTGATAAAGATCTTCGTAGAATATGTAGGAACCAATATGAGCATCCAGGTTCCGATATTGGTTATTGACCGGAAGTGAGTCTCGGTCATGTCTACATAGTTCTCAAACCCGTAGGGTCCGCACACTTAACGTTCGATGACGATCGGTATTGTGAGTTTATGTGTTTTGATGTAACGAAGGTAGTTTGGAGTCCTGGATGTGACCACGGACATGACGAGGAGTCTCGAAATGGTCGAGACATAAAGATTGATATATTGGAAGGCTATGTTTGGACACCAGTATGGTTTCGGATAAGTTCGGGCAATTACCGGAGTACCAGGGGGGTTACCGGAACCCCCCGGGGAGTCAATGGGCCTTAATGGGCCATGGTGGGAGAGAGGAGGAGGCGGCCAAGTGGGGGGCGCCCCCCCCAAGCCCAATCCGAATTGGGGAGGGGGTCGGCCCCCCTTTCCTTCTCTCGTTCTCCCTCTTCCTTCTTCTCCTACTCCAACTAGGGAAGAGGGGAAACCTACTCCTACTAGGAGTAGGAATCCCCCTTGGGGCACACCATAGAGAGGGCCGACCCTCCCCTCCTCCACTCCTTTATATACGGGGGAGGGGGCACCCCATAGACAAACAAGTTGACAGTTGTCTTAGTCGTGTGCGGTGCCCCCTCCACAGGTTTCCACCTCGGTCATATCGTTGTAGTGCTTAGGTGAAGCCCTGCGTCGGTCACTTCATCATCACCGTCATCACGCCGTCGTGCTGACGAAACTCTCCCTCGGCCTCAGCTGGATCAAGAGTACGAGGGACATCACCGAGCTGAACGCGTGTAGATCGCGGAGGTGCCGTGCGTTCGGTACTTGGATCAGTTGGATCGCGAAGACGTTCGACTACATCAACCGTGTTACTAAACACTTCCACTTTAGGTCTACGAGGGTACGTGGACACACTCTTCTCGCTCATTTCTATGCATCACCTAGATAGATCTTGCGTGTGCGTAGGAATTTTTTTGAAACTACTGCATTCCCCAACAGTGGCATCCGAGCGAGGTCTGTGCGTAGATGTTATATGCACGAGTAGAACACAAAGAGTTGTGGGCGATAATAGTCATACTGCTTACCAACATGTCATACTTTGATTCAGCGGTATTGTTGGATGAAGCGGCCCAGACCGACATTACATGACCGCGTTCATGAGACTGGTTCTACCGCCGTGCTTCGCACACAAGTGGCTAGTGGGCGTATGCTTCTCCAGCTTTAGTTGAATCGAGTTTGACTACACCCGATCCTTGTTAAAGGTTAAAACATCACACTTGACGAAAAATCATTGTGGTTTTGATGCGTAGGTAAGAACGGTTCTTGCTAGAAGCCCATAGCAGCCACGTAAAACTTGCAACAACAAAGTAGAGGACTTCTAACTTATTTTTGCAGGGCATGTTGTGATGTGATATGGTCAAGACGTGATGAGATATAAATTGTTGTATGAGATGATCATGTTTTGTTAAAGTTATCGGCAACTGGCATAAGCCTTATGGTTGTCTCTTTATTGCATAAGATGCAAGCGCCATATAATTGCTTTACTTTATCTCTATGCGATAGCAATAGTTGCAAAAGCAATAGTTGGCGATACGACCATGTGACGACACATTGATAAAGATTAATATGATGGAGATCATGGTGTCATGCTAGCGATGATGGAGATCATGACGGTACTTTGGAGATGGAGATCAAAGGCACAAGATGATGATGGCCATATCATGTCACATATTTTGATTGCATGTGATGTTTATCTTTTATGCATCTTATTTTGCTTAGTATGATGGTAGCATTATGAGATGATCCCTTACTAAAATTTGAAGGTATAAGTGTTCTCCCTGAGTATGCACCATTGCGATAGTTCTTCGTGCTGAGACACCACGTGATGATCGGGTGTGATAAGCTCTATGTTCACATACGATGGGTGCAAGCCAGTTTTGCACATGCAGAATACTTGGGTTAAACTTGACGAGCCTAGCATATGCAGATATGGCCTTGGAACACTGAGGGTGAAAGGTCGAGCGTGAATCATATAGTAGACATGATCAACATGGTGATTTTCACCATTGAAAACTTCTCAATCTCACATGATGATCGAACATGGTTTAGTTGATATGGATCATGTGATCACTTAGATGATTAGAGGGATGTCTATCTAAGTGGGAGTTCTTAAGTATTATGATTAATTGAACTTTAATTAATCATGAACTTAGTACCTGATAGTATTTTGCATATCTATGTTGTTGTAGATCAATAGCTCGCGTATAGCTCCCATATTTTATTTTTGATATGTTCCTAGAGAAAAATAAGTGGAAAGATGTTAGTAGCAATGATGTGGACTAGCTCCGTGATCTGAGGATTACCCTCATTGCCGCACAGAAGTATTATGTCCTTGATGCACCGCTAGGTGATGGACCAATTGCAGGAGCAGATGCAGACGTTATGAACATTTGGCAAGCTCGGTATGATGACTACTTGATAGTTTAGTGCACCATGCTTTACAGCTTAGAACCAGGACTTCAAAAACGTTTTGAACGAAACAGAGCATATAAGATGTTCCAAGAGCTGAAATTTGTATTTCAGACTCATGCCCGAGTCGAGAGGTATGAGACCTCTGACAAGTATTTTGCCTACAAGATGGAGGAGAATAGCTCAACCAGTGAGCATGTGCTCAGAATGTCTGAGTACTACAATTGCTTGAATCAAGTGGGAGTTAATCTTCCAGATAAGATAGTGATTGACAAAGTTCTCTAGTCACTATCACCAAGTTACTAGAACTTCATGATGAGCTATAATATGCAAGGGATGAACAAGACAATTCCCGAGCTCTCCGCGATGCTGCAATCAGCGAAGGTAGAAATCAAGAAAAGCATCAAGTGTAAATGGTTGACAAGACCACTAGTTTCAAGTAAAAGGGCAAGGGAAAGAAAGGGAACCTCAAGAAGAATGCAAGTAAGTTTCCACTCCCATGAAGAATCCCAAAGCTAGACTCAAGCCTGAAACTGAGTGCTTCTACTGCAAAGGAAATGGTCACTGGAAGTGGAACTGCCCTAGATACTTGGCGGATAAGAAGGATGGCAAAGTGAACAAAGGTATATTTGATATACATCTTATTGATGTGTACTTTATTAGTGTTTATAGCAACCCCTCAGTATTTGATACTGGTTCAGTTGCTAAGAGTAGTAACTCGAAATGGGAGTTGCAAAATAAACAGAGACTAGTTAAGGGCGAGGTGATGATGTGAGTTGGAAGTGATTCCAAGGTTGATAAGATCACCATCGCACACTCCCTTTACCTTCGGGATTAGTGTTGAACCTAAAATAAATGTTATTTGGTGTTTGTGTTGAGCATTAATATGAATGGATCATGTTTATTGCAATATGGTTATTCCTTTAAGTCAAATAATAATTGTTGTTCTATTTACATGAATAAAACCTTCAATGGTCATACACTCAATATAAATGGTTTATTGAATCTCGATCATAGTGATACACATATTCATAATATTGAAGCCAAAAGATGCAAAGTTAATGATGATAATGCAACTTATATGTGGCACTGCCGTTTAGGTCATATTGGTGTAAAGAGCATGAAGAAACTCCACGCTGATGGACTTTTGGAATTGCTTGATTATGAATCACTTGATGCTTGCGAACCATGCCTCTGGGCAAGATGACTAAGACGCCGCTCTCCGGAACAATGGAGCGAGCAACTGACTTATTGGAAATAGTACATACTGATGTATGCGGTCCGATGAGTGTTGATGCTCGCAGCGGTATCATTATTTTCTAACCTTTATAGATGATTTGAGCAGATATAGGTATATCTACTTGATGAAACATAAGTCTGAAACATTTGAAAAGTTCAAAGAATTTTAGAGTGAAGTGGAAAATCATCGTAAGAAGAAAATAAAGTTTCTATGATCTGATCATGGAGGAAAATATTTGAGTTACGATTTTGGCCTTCAATTAAAACAATGTGGAATAGTTTCACAAACTCATGCCACCTTGAACACCATAGCATAATGGTGTGTCCGAACATCGTAACCTTACTTTATTAGATATGGTGCAATCTATGATGTATCTTACCGATTTACCACTATCGTTTTGGGGTTATGCATTAGAGACAACTGCATTCACGTTAAATAGGGCACCGTCTAATCCGTTGAGATGACACCGTATGAACTATGGTTTGGCAAGAAACCTAAGCTTCCGTTTCTTAAAATTTGGGGTTGCAACGCTTATGTGAAAAAGCTTCAACCTGATAAGCTCGAACCCAAATCGAAGAAGTGCGTCTTCATAGGATACCCAAAAAGAAACCGTTGGGTACACCTTCTATCATAGATCCGAAGGTAAGATATTTGTTGCTAAGAATGGATCCTTTATAGAGAAGGAGTTTCTCTCAAAAGAAGTGAGTGGGAGGAAAGTAGAACTTGATGAGGTAATTGTACCTGCTCCCTTATTGGAAAGTAGTTCACCACAGAAATCAGTTCAAGTGATTCCTACACCAATTAGTGGGGAAGTTAATGATGATGATCATGAAACTTCATATCAAGTTACTACCGAACTTCGTTGGTCAACCAGAGTATGTTCCACACCAGAGTGGTACAGTAATCCTGTTCTGGAAGTCATTTTACTAGACCATGATGAACCTACAAACTATGAGGAAGTGATGATGAGCCCAGATTCCGCGAAATGGCTAAAGGCCATGAAATCTGAGATGGGATCCATGTATGAGAACAAAGTATGGACTTTGATTGACTTACTCGATGATCGGTGAGCCATTCAGAATAAATGGATCTTCAAGAGGAGGACGGATGCTGGTAGTAGTGTTACTATCTACAAAGCTCGAATTGTCGTAAAAGGTTTTCGACAAGTTTAAGGTGTTGACTACGATGAGATTTTCTCACTCGTATCGATTCTTAAAAGTCTGTCCGAATCATGTTAGCAGTTGCCGCATTTTATGAAATATGGTAAATTGATATCAAAACTACATTCCTTAATGGATTTATTAAAGAAGAGTTATATATGATGCAACTAGAAGGTTTTGTCAATCCTAAAGGTGCTAACAAAGTGTGCAAGCTCCATCGATCCATCTAGGGACTAGTGCAAGCATCTTGGAGTTGGAATATACGCTTTGATGAGTTGATCAAAGCATATAGTTTTATATAGACTTTTTTGAGAAGCCTGTATTTACAAGAAAGTGAGTGGGAGCACTACAACATTTCTGATAAGTATATGTGGATGACATGTTGTTGATCGGAAATAATGTAGAATTTTCTGGAAAGCATAAAGGAGTGTTTGAAAGGAGTTTTTCAAAGAAACACCTCAGTGAAGTTTCTTACATATTGAGCATCAAGATCTATAGAGATAGATCAAGACGCTTGATAATTTTTTTCAATGAGTACATACCTTGACAAATTTCTGAAGTAGTTCAAAATGGAACAGTCAAAGAAGGAGTTCTTGCATGTGTTGCAAGGTGTGAAGTTGAGTAAAGACTCAAAACACGACAGAAAATAGAAAGAGAATGAAAGTCATTCCCTATGCCTCAACCATAGGTTCTATAAAGTATGCTATGCTGTGTACAAAACCTATTGTGTACCTTGCCATGAGTTTAGCAAGGGGGTACGATATTGATCCAGGAGTGGATCACTTGACAGCGGTCAAAATTATCCTTAGAAGACTAAGGAGATATTTCTCGGTTATGGAAGTGACAAAGAGTTCGTCGTAAAGAGTTACGCCGATGCAAGCTTTGACACCGATCCAGATGACTCTAAGTCTCAATCTGGATACATATTGAAAGTGGTAGCAATTAGCTAGAGTAGCTCCATACAGAGAATTGTAGACATAGAAAATTTGCAAAATACATACAACTCTGAATGTGACAGACCCTTTGACTAAGCTTCTCTCACAAGAAAAAACATGATCACACCTTACTACTCTTTGGGTGTTAATCACATAGCGATGTGAACTAGATAATTGACTCTAGTAAAACCCTTTGGGTATTAGTCACATGGCGATGTGAACTAATCACATGGTGATGTGAACTAATCACATGGTGATGTGAAGTATTTGTGTTGAATCACATGGCGATGTGAACTAGATTATTGACTCTAGTGCAAGTGGGAGACTGAAGGAAATATGCCCTAGAGGCAATAATAAAGTTTTTACTTATATTTCCTTATATCATGATAAATGTTTATTATTCATGCTAGAATTGTATTAACCGGAAACTTAGTACATGTGTGAATACATAGACAAAACAGAGTGTCCCTAGTATGCCTCTACTTGACTAGCTCGTTAACCAAAGATGGTTAAGTTTCCTGACCATAGACATGTGTTGTCATTTGATGAATGGGATCACATCATTAGAGAATGATGTGATGGACAAGACCCATCCATTAGCTTATCATAAATGATCGTTTAGTTTATTGCTATTGCTTTCATCATGACTTATACATGTTTCTGTGACTATGAGATTATGCAAGTCCCGAATACCGGAGGAACACCTTGTGTGATATCAAACGTCGCAATGTAACTGTGTGATTATAAAGATGCTCTACAGGTGTCTCCGATGGTGTTTGTTGAGTTGGCATAGATCAAGATTACGATCTGTCACTCTGATTGTCGGAGAGGTATGTCTGGGCCCTCTCGGTAATGCACATCACTATAAGCCTTGCAAGCAATGTGACTAATGAGTTAGTTACGGGATGATGCATTACGGAACGAGTAAAGAGACTTGCCGGTAACGAGATTGAACTAGGTATTGAGATACCGACGATCGAATCTCGGGCAAGTAACATACCGATGACAAAGGGAACAACGTATGTTGTTATGCAGTTTGACCGATAAAGATCTTTGTAGAATATGTAGGAACCAATATGAGCATCTAGGTTCCGCTATTGGTTTTTGACCGGAAGTGAGTCTCAGTCATGTATTGTCACATCCCTAGTTCTGGTATGATCCTAGGCTTGCTTTGTGCATCATGTTTAAATTTCAAATGAAATTGAAATGGGGATGTTTCAAACCCTAGCACCAAAGCAATTCAAATAGGTTCAAATTTAAAATGGAATTTCAACGAACCCAAAATGCTTTTCAAAAATGTTCATGGTCTTTGGAAAATGTTGGAAACAACAACCAGGGGTGATGCACATTTTTGTGAAACATTCTGGATTTTTGAATGAACCCATATGTATTTGAATTGGAGCTATTTAAAATAATATAAATATTTTAAAGGCTCCAAAAATGTTGGAATTTTGTGAGGGCCTTTGGTATATTATAACTAGTGGTCACAAGGAATCTCAACATTTTTATATTTGTGCTGGTATTTATTTTTAAGTCAAAAACAAATGTCAGAAATAGAAAAGAAAACAAAATAGGGAAACACTTACCTGAGGCCTGGCTTACCTGGCACCCCCAGCCGGCCCAGCAGAGGCCCAGCCCACTCGCCTCTGCCAGTCACCACTTACCTCCCGCCAGGAGGACGCTGAGCGCGTGGCCGACGCATGCCGGTGCACGCTCGGCCACCTCCTGCCTCTCTGCTAGCTTCCCCGACGCCCTGGACGCCTCCAACGCTGCCACACAGACCCCCTGGCCCCTCCCTCACTCTCCCCGTGTCCATCCCCCTCCTCTGATTTCTCTGCGCAGCACCACCGAACGCCACCATCGCCGCCGCTCGCCGCTGCCGCAGCCACAACCATCTCCTCACCCCTCTGTTGTGTCCACCAGCACCGCCGTTGAGCTCCGCCTCCCCAAGCCGAAGGAATCGAGCCCGGACGCCCTACATCGCCTCCACGCCATCGTCTTGAGCCTCGGGCTGACCGAGATCGCCGCCGCTGTCTCGTCCCCCCCCGGCCTTCCCGAGCCCGGTGACCATCCCGTCGCCTCCGCTGTGAGCTCCTCTTCTTGTTCACCCTCTTCCCGAGCTTGTTTACGCCCCGCAGCCATCGCTCCCTTGTCAACCGAACCACGACGCAGCCCGAGCTCGTCGGCGGCAACGCTCCGGTGACCATTTGGCCCCAGACGCGTGTCCACCGAGCTTGCTGCCCCACGCTGAGCCTCGCTAGCACCTCCTCTTGCCGCTTGCACCCCGCAACGCTAACCCCGCATGCACCCGAGCTCCGGCCGCCGCACTCGTCGTCGCTGGCGCCACTCCGGCCGCTCCCCGGCCGCGCCACCACCACGGCTAGATGCGGACGAGCGTCTGCATCTCGTAGCTGCACTTTGCGCGCCAAATGGGCCCCTATAGGCAGAACCCGTAGCGCACCACCACGTTCGGACTCGCCGGCGGCTAAACGCTGGCGGCCGCTGACCTTTAACCAGTGTGGGTTGACCCCCACAACCCAGTTTGACCTCCCCCCTCTCTCTAACTGACTTGCGGGCCCCGCCTGACTAATTACTATAGTTAGCACTAATTAACTAACTAGGTTAGCTACTACAGTCACTGCCTAGTGGGCCCTGCCCAGTTAGTTAGGACTAACTAACTTAGCTAGTTGACTGGGTCACTGACCAGTGGGACCCCACTGGTCAGGTTTGACCTGGTCAGCCCCGTTGACTCACTTACGTTATGCTGACGTAGAGCTGACGCAATAATTGATTTCTGGAATTAATTTAACTCAGGAAATTCTAGAATATTGCCTAAACTTCAAAAAATCATAATAATTCAACCGTAGCTTAGAATGAAATAAATTATATATGAAAAATTATCAGAAAATGCAAGGAATCCATTTATGCAAGTTACATGCTTGAAAAACCAAATATACATGTTGTATAAGTGAAAACATAATATGGGCATTTTAAATGCTTCATTTTGAATTGCATTTGAATCTTGGATTCAAATGGGCTTCAACCCACTTGGTAGCATCTTGCATTAGCCCAAACACTAGCATTTGCACATGCCATGTTCATGCATCATTTTGTTGCATTTGTTTGTGTGTTGATCGCCGGCGCCGTTTCTTCTTGATAGGTTCCACTCCGGAAGGTGTTCCCAAGTACCTGTCAGAGGAGCCGTACCCCTTCGTCGTTCTATCAGGCAAGCAAACCCCCTTGAGCATTTCGATAAATCGCACTCTCTCGCTCCTCCTCCTTATACTGCATTAGGACAACAACGATTCAACTGCTACTTTTCTGCTGCGGTAGTTGAACCCATTCCTCTGCATGACCTGTCATTGCCACAGTAAATAGTTGAAACCCACTAGCATGAGTAGGAGTTGCTTGAGCCCTGATGTGCCTACTCATCCATGCTTGTTTTCTTTATGCCGGCTATGCTTAGAGTTGTGTCAGGTCTGATTCATCGGGAATGAATCGGAGTGGTGAACATGTCCTACCGATAAAGGCTAAGTGTGTGAACACGTTTTGGTAAAGGTAGCGATGAGAGGCCATGTAGGAGTACATGGTGGGTTGTCTCATTGGAATCGTCCCTAAGCACTGAGTTCTGTGTATGTTATCCAAGTCCAGTTACTACCACACAATGGGTTCCGGTTATCCGGCCCCTCTCGGCTTATTAATCCACTTGATCTCTGTCCAGGAGTTGCAACTAGTTTTTGGCGTTTGTAGGTAGTGCTACTTGTCTACCAGGTGGTGTCCGAAGGGACGGGCTTGGGACAGACTAGGCACCGTGGCATGGTGTACCAATTGGCACCCGGATGGTGGGCTTGGGAACCCTGCTCACATCGTTTGGGGCCGTGAGCGACACCCCGGTCGGATCTCCTTGCGGATGGAACCCGGATAGGTGATAAACCTGGATGAGAGACTTGTGTGGTTAGTCAGGTCGTGGCCGACACCCTCGCCCGGCTTCCGCTTGAAGGTTGCTGAGGTACATGACGTGTACAGGGCTATAAGTGGCGAGAGCGTGTGTGAAGAAGTACACCCCTGCAAGGTCAACATTATCTATTCGAATAGCCATTTTCCTCGGATATGGAAACTTGGAGGACTTATGTAGTACACAGACAACTTGAAGTGGATACTCTAAAATCCGCAAGATAAGCGTGAGTGCTATGGATGGCCTTCTCGTAGGGAGACGGGAACGGATCCATAGTGGACTATTGATATGGTGAATATGTGGACTCGTGTGCGTCTTCTCACCTCAAAGAAGTTTTTGATATTCGTAGTATAGGCTAGCCACTGAGTCAAAGCTGGCTTGCTGCTGTTAAAACTCCACCACCCCCTTGTTGATAATGTTGCATATGTAGATAGTTCTGATGTAAGACTTGCTGAGTACCTTCGTACTCACGTTTGCTTATTTATGTTTTGCAGTTGGTTACACTAGTGACTTCGACGAGTAGCTTGTATCCCAGCTACGATCTTGTACCCTTGGGAGGGTCGTGTTTAGTCAGGCTTCATAGTCTTTTCCTTTTGTAGTTGTCTGTACTCAGACATGTAATGCTTCTGTTGCTTGTATGCTCTGAATGATGGGTCATGAGACCCCTGTTTGTATTGAGTGCTATGTGGCTCTTCTGGGCTTTTATCTATATGAGTTGAGTTATGTTGTGATGCCATGTTGTACAGCACATACTTGCATGTTATGCGTACGTGTAACGTGTATTGCTATGTGTGGGATCCGACAACCTAGTTGTTTATCCCTGGTAGCCTCTCTTATGGGGAAATGTAGTCTTGTGCTTCCATGAGCCATAGTAGTCCGCTACAGCCCGGTTCACCGGAGTCCTGCTAGCCCAGCACTACTGCTCTGGAACACTTGACTGGCCGGCATGTGATTCACTTTGTTCCTGTGTCTGTCCCTTCAGGGAAATGTCACGCGGTGACATCCGGAGTCCTGCCTAGCCTGCTACAGCACGGGTTCCCGGAGTCCTGTTAGCCTAGTGCTATAGCCCGGATTCATACGCTGTTGACCGACATGCTCGAGGTTGATTCATGTATGCCTGTCCCTGTAAGTTAGTGCTACTTTGGGTTCACGACTAGTCATGTCGGCCCGGGTTCTCTGTCATATGGATGCTAGTGACACTATCATATACATGAGCCAAAAGGCACAAATGGTCCCGGGCCAGGTAAGGTGGCACCCGTGGGAATACCGTGCGTGAGGCCGCAAAGTGATATGAAGTGTTACATGCTAGATCGGTGTGACTTAGGATCGGGGTCCCGACAGTGTTGGTATCAGAGCCTGACTGACTGTAGGATTACCAAGCCAAACTGGTCAAAGTTGAGTCTAGAAATGCTTTAGTTATATAAGGGAATTGATTGTGGAAGGGAACGTAAGGCTCTTTTTACTCCTTTACCTCATGTTATTCTTTCTGAGTCAGCCTCTTCTTTTCTACGAGGGTTAAGGCCTAGGCTTCTCATTTATCTCTCAGGATGACGTGTTACTAAACCGTAAAGACTTAGGATTGTTGGGTTTTGTCTCCGTACAGTTCTATTACTTCCGTGTGTCATCAGTTTGACCCAGAACCTTGATATTATGATGCTGATTGATTATGCTATTCCATTGATGAATGTCTCAAAATCCTTTTGAGCATTTACAGTCGTTATGCTGCCGAAATTGTCCTAGGATTTCAAGAGTTTCCAATGCTTTTGCATTACATTCCGCATCCTTATGTCGATGCCAATTCCATCCTTGTTTCCTTGGTTTCTATGCCAAGATGTCGTCTGCTAACCGAGGTTCAGTTGCTCATAGAAAGAACCACGGAGATGGTAGGGACGAGGATCCTCCTGACCAGCCTTTGATGGCAGAGTTCTTGTTAGCATCCGAGAGGAACAAGCGTGAGACTAACCGCTTTCTGGCACAGATTGAGCAGAACACCGCACATCAGCGTAAGAAGTTGGTTTCTATCACCGACTTCATTGGTCTGAAATTCCATCATTCCATTGAGCCACTCGATGCAGATGATTGGCTCCGGAGCATCACTCACAAGTTGCATTCTGTGAGCGTGGCTGAAGGTGACAAGGTCACCTATGCTACCTATCACCTAGAAGGTCCTGCTAGTATTTGGTGGCAGAGCTATGAGGCTATGCTTCCAGCTGGCTAGATTCCTACGTGGAAGGATTTCACCGAAGCTTTTCATGAGCACCACATTCCTCAGGCTCTCATTGACCGCAAGAGGGAAGAGTTCTGTAGCTTTACCCAGGGTAAGCTACCTGTTGATGCTTACAGTAGAGAGTTTGGAAACCTCGCCCGCTATGCTATAGAAGAAGTGTCCACGGACGCTAAGAAGCAGGCTAGGTTCCGGAAGGGTCTCAACCCTAAGTTGCGTTGTGATCTCCACCTGCATCATTGTGATACTTTCCAGGCTCTTGTGAACAAGGCCATTAATGCAGAGACAGCTCAGCTCACTTACGAGGAGTCTCGTAAGCACAACCATGATCTGGGTTCTTCCTCCCGCTCTGGCTCTCAGAAGCGACGGATTTGGATTCCGAACTTAGCTCTTCCAACTAGATATGCACCGAGGCCATCCGATGTGGCGCCTCACCCAGCTCAGCAACGTGCTCCACCCAGGCCTATTAGTGGACCACTTGCCAATGTAGGACCATGTCCTACCTTAGGAACCTGCTTCACCTGCGGAGAACCAGGACACTACGCACGTGACTGCCCTCAGTCCAGTTATACTCCACCCCAGTTTGAGAGGTCTGTTGGCCGTGAAAAGTCATCAGGCAAGATGATCAGTACCAAGCCAGCCTCCATTGAACAAGCATGTGTGCACCATGTCTCAGCTACAGAAGCTCAAGATGATCCCGACGTCGTACTGGGAACACTTCTTGTCAATTGCCATCCAGCATCGGTTTTGTTCAATACTGGAGAATATCATTCCTTCATTTCCAAAAGCTACACTAACTTGCACAACATGTCATTTTGTGATATGCCCTCTCCACTAGTCATTCAAACTCCTGGATCCAAATGGCAAACTTCTAGTGTAAGCCATGGTAATGAAATCCTTGTTGACAGACTTGTATTCCTTGCATCACTTATAGCCCTCAAGTCTACAGATATCAACATCATCTTGGGTATGGACTGGATGACAGCTCATCATGCCAAGATCGATTGTTACACCAGATCTGTTCAACATACACATCCATCTGGCAAAATAGTCATTGTCTCCACTAGAGTTGCAAGGCGTCAACTCTATTCTCTTAATGCCAGCCCTCTTCCAGACCTTGAAGATATTCCGGTAGTCCGTGACTTCCTGGATGTCTTTCCAGAAGAACTGCCAGGTGTTCCACCTGACAAAGATGTAGAGTTTGTCATAGAACTTATCCCAGGAACTGTTCCAATCTCTAGGAGACCATACAAGATGGCACCTTTGGAGCTAGCCGAGCTTAAGAAACAGCTTGATGAGTCCTTGCAAAAAGGTTTCATCCGTCCCAGTTCTTCTCCTTGGGCTTGTCCTGTCCTCTTCGTCCAGAAGAAGGATGGTACGGATCGGATGGTTGTAGATTATCGTCCCGTTAATGTGGTCACAATAAAGAACAAGTATCCGCTCCCGAGGATCAACGACTTGTATGATCAGCTCGCTGGATCCTCAGTCTTTTCCAAGATGGATTTGAGGTTAGGCTACAACCAAATCAAAATCCGAAATGGGGACATCCCCAAAACGGTCTTTGTCACTCGTTATGGTCAATACGAGTACACCATGATGTCTTTCGGCCTAAACAATGCTCCAGCTACTTTCTCCCGCTTGATGAACTCGATCTTTATGGAGTACTTAGATAAGTTTGTCGTGGTTTATCTTGATGATATTCTTATTTACTCGAAGAACGAGGAAGAGCATGCCGAACATCTTAGACTTGTGTTAGAAAAACTCAGAGAGCACCGCCTTTATGCCAAGTTCTCCAAGTGTGAATTTTGGTTGCTAGAAGTGACCTATTTGGGCCACGTGATCTCTGGTAAGGGCATTGCTATCAATCCCGAGAGAGTTAAAGCCGTTCTCGATTGGACTCCACCTGAAACAGTCAAACAAGTTAGGAGTTTCCTTGGTCTAGCCAGTTATTGTCGCCGCTTCGTTGAAAACTTCTCCAAAGTGGCCAAACCCCTCACGGAGCTTCTCAAGAAAGATAAAAGGTTTGACTGGACCCCATAGTGTGAGCGCAGTTTCCAGGAACTGAAAATACGCCTGACTTCTGCGCCCATACTCGTGCCACCGGATTTCACTAAAGACTTTGTTATCTATTGCGACGCTTCGCGTCAAGGACTAGGTTGCATTCTTATGCAGGATCGTCATGTGATTGCCTACGCATCTCGACAGTTGCATCCACATGAGGAAAATTATCCTACACATGATCTAGAGCTTGCAGCCATAGTCTATGCACTTAAGACCTGGCGACATTACCTTCTTGGTAACCATTGTGAAATCTACACTCACCATGAGAGTCTCAAGTATATCTTCACCCAACCGGATCTGAATCTCAGACAGAGACGTTGGTTGGAGTTGATCTCGGATTACGACTTAGGAATCACCTACACCCCAGGCAAAGCCAATGTCATGGCTGATGCTTTAAGTCGTAAATCCTATTGCAACAACCTCATGTTGCAACAATGTCAACCACCCCTCCATGAGGAATTCTGTAAGCTTAACCTTCACATAGCTCCTCATGGTTCCCTTTCTACCTTGGTGGCGAAACCTACCCTTACGGATCATAGAGGCTTAGAAGCATGATACGGGAATCTCCCGGATCAAGAAAACTATTTCCAAGGGAGTTGTTGGCTGTTTCTCTATGGATGAACAAGGTGTTGTTTACTTTGGAAACCGTTTGGTGGTTCCCAAATGTCAACAGATGTAGCAACTTATCCTTAAGGAGGCCCATGACTCTCCTCTCATGATTCATCCCGATAGTACAAAGATGTATCAGGACCTACGCCAGAGGTTCTGGTGGACTAGGATGAAGGGGGAAATCGCTCGGTATATTGCCAACTGTGATGTTTGTTGTCGCGTTAAGGCAGAGCATCAAAGACCTGCTGGCACCCTTCCACCTTTAGCTATTCCCGAGTGGAAATGGGACAAAGTTGGTATGGACTTCATCACCGGCTTTCCCAGGACCAAGAAAGGAAATAATGCTATCTTCGTAGTCATTGACCGTCTCTCCAAAGTGGCTCACTTCCTACCTGTTCGAGAGAGTATCACTGCTAGTCAGCTTGCTGACTTATATATCTCCCGAGTAGTGTCACTCCATGGTGTTCCACTGGAGATCAATTAAGACCATGGCAGTCTTTTCACCTCTCATTTCTGGGAAAGTTTCCAGAATGCCATGGGAACCCATCTTTCCTTCAGTACCTCTTTCCGCCCTTAGTCAAGTGGTCAGGTGGAAAGGGTCAACCAAATTCTCGAAGACATGCTTAGAGCTTGCGTTATCTCATTTGGTATGGATTGGGAGAAATGTCTTCCCTTTGCCGAGTTTGCTTATAACAATAGCTACCAATCCAGCCTTAAGAAAGCACCCTTCGAGATTCTATATGGACGAAGATGTCGAACACCTTTGAACTTGTCAGAAACCGGTGAAAGACAATTCTTTGGGCCGGATATGATCCAGGAGGCAGAAGAGCAAGTGCACATCATTCGTGAAAATTTGAAAACAGCCCAATCTCGTCAAAAGAGCCAGTATGACCATCATCATAAGGAAGTGGCTTATGAAGTTGGCGACAAGGTTTACCTTCGGGTTACTCCTTTGAAGGGTACCCATCGTTTCGGTATCAAGGGCAAGTTGGCTCCTCATTACATTGGTCCTTTCCGCATTCTCGCTAAACGAGGAGAGGTTGCCTACCAATTGGAACTACCCCCACATCTTTCTCGAGTTCATGATGTCTTCCATGTCTCTCAACTCAGGCGTTGCTTCTCGGGTCCCATCCGCAGAGTGGACCACGAAACGCTTGATCTCCAAGATAACCTCACTTATCGAGAGTACCCCGTTCGCATTCTGGATCAAGCAGAGCATATCACTCGACGTCATAACATCAAGTTTCTCAAGGTTCAGTGGTCTCATCATGCCGAGAGAGAAGCTACCTGGGAGCGAGAAGATCGTCTTCGACTTGAGTACCCCGCTTTCTTTCCGCCAACTCCTGAATCTCGGGACGAGACTCTTCCGAGTGGGGGCGAGTTGTCACATCCCTAGTTCTAGTATGATCCTAGGCTTGCTTTGTGCATCATGTTTAAATTTCAAATGAAATTGAAATGGGGATGTTTCAAACCCTAGCACCAAAGCAATTCAAATAGGTTCAAATTTAAAATGGAATTTCAATGAACCCAGAATGCTTTTCAAAAATGTTCATGGTCTTTGGAAAATGTTGGAAACAACAACCAGGGGTGATGCACATTTTTGCTAAACATTCTGGATTTTTGAATGAACCCATATGTATTTGAATTGGAGCTGTTTAAAATAATATAAATGTTTTAAAGGCTCCAAAAATGTTGGAATTTGGTGAGGGCCTCTGGTATATTATAACTAGTGGTCACAAGGAATCTCAACATTTTTATATTTGTGCTGGTATTTATTTTTAAGTCAAAAACAAATCTCAGAAATAGAAAAGAAAACAAAATAGGGAAACACTTACCTGAGGCCTGGCTTACCTGGCACCCCGAGCCGGCCCAGCAGAGGCCCAGCCCACTGGCCTCTGCTAGTCACCACTTACCTCCCGCCAGGAGGACGCCGAGCGCGTGGCCGACGCACGCCGGCGCGCGCCCGACCACCTCCTGCCTCTCTGCTAGCTTCCATGACGCCCTGGACGCCTCCAACGCTGCCACGCAGACCACCTGGCCCCTTCCTCACTCTCCCCGTGTCCATCCCCCTCCTCTAATTTCTCTACGCAACACCACCGAACGCCACCATCGCCGCCGCTCGCCGCTGCCGCGGCCACATCCATCTCCTCACCCCTCTGTCGTGTCCACCAGCACCGCCGTTGAGCTTTGCCTCCCCAAGCCGAAGGAATCAAGCCCGGACGCCCTGCATCGCCTCCACGCCATCGTCTTCAACCTCGGGCTGACCGAGATCGCCGTTGCCGTCTCGTCGCCCCCAGGCCTTCCCGAGCCCGCTGACCATCCTGTCGCCTCCGCTGTGAGCTCCTCTTCTTGTTCCCCCTCTTCCCGAGCTCGTTTACGCCCCGCAGCCATCGCCCCCTTGTCGACCGAACCGCACCGCCGCCCGAGCTCGTCGGCGACAACGCTCCGGTGACCATTTGGTCCCAGACACGTGTCCACCGAGCTTGCTGCCCCGCGCTGAGCCTCGCTAGCACCTCCTCTTGCCGCTTGCACCCCGCAACGCTAACCCCACGTGCACCCGAGCTCCGGCCGCCGCACTCGTCATCGCCGGCGCCACTTCGGCCGCTCCCCGGCCGCGCCACCACCACGGCTGGATGCGGACGAGCATCCGCATCCCGTAGTTGCACTCTGAGCGCCAAATGGGCCCCTGTAGGCAGAACCCGCAGCGCACCGCCGCGTTCGGACTCGCCGGCGGCTAAACGCCGGTGGCCATTGACCTTTGACCGGCGTGGGTTGACCCCCACAGCCCAGTTTGACCTCCCCCTCTCTCTCACTGACTTGCGGGCCCCACCCGACTAATTACTATAGTTAGCACTAATTAACTAACTAGGTCAGCTACTACAGTCACTGACTAGTCGGCCTTGCCCAGTTAGTTAGGACAAACTAACTTAGTTAGTTGACTGGGTCACTGACCAGTGGGACCCACTGGTCAGGTTTGACCTGGTTAGCCCCATTGACTCACTTACATCATGCTGACGTAGAGCTGACGCAATAATTGATTTCTGGCAATAATTTAACTCAGGAAATTCCAGAATATTGCCTAAACTTCAAAAAATCATAAGAATTCAACCGTAGCTTAGAATGAAATAAATTATATATGAAAAATTATCAGAAAAATGCAAGTAATCCACTTATGCCAGTTACATGCATGAAAAACCAACTTATACATGTTGTATAAGTGAAAACATAATATGGGCATTTTAAATGCTTCATTTTGAATTGCATTTGAATCTTGGATTCAAATGGGCTTCAACCAACTTGGTAGCATCTTGCATTAGCCCAAACACTAGCATTTGCACATGCCATGTTCATGCATCATTTTGTTGCATTTGTTTGTGTGTTGATCGCCGGCGCCGTTTCTTCTTGATAGGTTCCACTCCGGAAGGTGTTCCCGAGTACCTGTCAGAGGAGCCGTACCCCTTCGTCGTTCTATCAGGCAAGCAAACCCCCTTGAGCATTTCGATAAATCCCACTCTCTCGCTCCTGCTCCTTATACTGCATTAGGACAACAACGATTCAACTGCTACTTTTCTGCTGCGGTAGTTGAACCCATTCCTCTGCATGACCTGTCATTGCCACCGTAAATAGTTGAAACCCACTAGCATGAGTAGGAGTTGCTTGAGCCCTGATGTGCCTACTCAGCCATGCTTGTTTTCTTTATGCCTGCTATGCTTAGAGTTGTGTCAGGTCTGATTCATCGAGAATGAATCAGAGTGGTGAACATGTCCTACCGATAAAGGCTAAGTGTGTGAACACGTTTTGGTAAAGGTAGCGATGAGAGGCCATGTAGGAGTACATGGTGGGTTGTCTCATTGGAACCGTCCCTAAGCACTGAGTTTTGTGTATTTTTTTCCAAGTCCAGTTACTACCACACATTGGGTTCCGGTTATCCGGCCCCTCTCAGCTTATTAATCCACTTGATCTCTGTCCAGGAGTTGCAACTAGTTTCTGGCATTTGTAGGTAGTGCTACTTGTCTACCAGGTGGTGTCCGACGAGACGGGCTTGGGACAGACTAGGCATCGTGGCACGGTGTACCAAGTGGCACCCGGATGGTGGGCTTGGGAACCCTGCTCACATCATTTGGGGCCATGAGCGACACCCCAGCCGGATCTCCTTGCGGATGGAACCCGAATAGGCGATAAACCTGGATGAGAGACTTGTGTGGTTAGTCAGGTCGTGGCCGACACCCTCGCCTGGCTTCCGCTTGAAGGTTGCCGAGGTACATGACTTGTACAGGGCTATAAGTGGTGAGAGCGTGTGTGAAGAAGTACACCCCTGCAGGGTCAATATTATCTATTCGAATAGCCGTTTTCCTCGGATATGGAAACTTGGAGGACTTATGTAGTACATAGACAACTTGAAGTGGATACTCTAAAATCCGCAAGATAAGCGTGAGTGCTATGGATGGTCTTCTCGTAGGGAGATGGGAACGGATCCATAGTGGAGTATTGATATGGTGAATATGTGGACTCGTGTGCGTCTTCTCACCTCAAAGAAGTTTTTGATATTCGTAGTATAGGCTAGCCACTGAGTCAAAGCTGGCTTGCTGCTATTAAAACTCCACCACCCCCTTGTTGATAATGTTGCATATGTAGATAGTTCTGATGTAAGACTTGCTGAGTACCTTCGTACTCACGTTTGCTTATTTATGTTTTGCTGTTGGTTACACTAGTGACTTCGACGAGTAGCTTGTATCCCAGCTACGATCTTGTACCCTTGGGAGGGTCGTGTTTAGTCAGGCTTCATAGTCTTTTCCTTTTGTAGTTGTCTGTACTCAGACATGTAATGCTTCTGTTGCTTGTATGCTCTGAATGATGGGTCATGAGACCCTTGTTTGTATTGAGTGCTATGTGGCTCTTCTGGGCTTTTATCTATATGAGTTGAGTTATGTTGTGATTTCATGTTGTACAGCACATACTTGCATGTTATGCGTACGTGTAACGTGTATTGCTATGTGTGGGATTCGACAACCTAGTTGTTTATCCCTGGTAGCCTCTCTTATGGGCAAATGTAGTCTTGTGCTTCCATGAGCCATAGTAGTCCGCTACAGCCCGGTTGACCGGTGTCCTGCTAGCCCAGCACTACTGCTCCGGAACACTTGACTGGCAGGCATGTGATTCACTTCGTTCATGTGTTTGTCCCTTCGGGGAAATGTCACACGGTGACATCCGGAGTCCTGCCTAGCCTGCTACAGCCCGGGTTCCTGGAGTCCTGTTAGCCCAGTGCTACAGCCCAGATTCATACATTGTTGACCGACATGCTCGAGGTTGATTCATGTATGCATGTCCCTGTAAGTTAGTGCTACTTTGGGTTCACGACTAGTCATGTCGGCCCGGGTTCTTTGTCATATGGATGCTAGCGAAACTATCATATACATGAGCCAAAAGGCGCAAACGGTCCCGGGCCAGGTAAGGTGGCACCCGTGGGAATACCGTGCGTGAGGCCGCAAAGTGATATGAAGTGTTACATGCTAGATCAGTGTGACTTAGGATTGGGGTCCCGACATGTATACATAATTCTTGAACCCATAGGGTCCGCACGCTTAACGTTCGATGACGATCGGTATTATGAGTTTATGTGTTTTGATGTACTAAAGGTAGTTCGAAGTCCTGGATGTGATCACGGACATGACGAGGAGTCTCTAAATGGTTGAGACATAAAGATTGATACATTGGAAGGCTATGTTTGGACACCGGAATGGTTTCAGATAAGTTCGGGCAATTATCGGAGTACTGGGGGGTTGCCGGAACCCCCCCGAGGAGTTAATGGGCCTTAATGGGCCATGGTGGGAGAGAGGAGGAGGCGGCCAAGTGGGGGGTGCGCCCCCCAAGCCCAATCCGAATTGGTGAGGGGGACGGCCCCCCTTTCCTTCTCTCCTTCTCCCTCTTCCTTCTTCTCCTACTCCAACTAGGGAAGAGGGGAAACCTACTCCTACTAAGAGTAGGAATCCCCCTTGGGGCGCGCCATAGAGAGGGCCGACCCTCCCCTCCTCCACTCCTTTATATATGGGGGAGGGGGCACCCCATAGACACACAAGTTGACAGTTTTCTTAGCCGTGTGCGGTGCCCCCTACACCGATTTCCACCTCAGTCATATCGTTGTAGTGCTTAGGCGAAGACCTACGTCGGTAAATTCATCATCACCATCATCACGCCGTCGTGCTGACGAAACTCTCCCTCGGCCTTAGCTGGATCAAGTGTACGAGGGACGTCACCGAGATGAACATGTGCAGACCGCGGAGGTGCCGTGTGTTCAGTACTTGGATCGGTTGGATTGCAAAGACGTTCGACTACATCAACCGCATTACTAAACGCTTCCGCTTTCGGTCTATGAGGGTACATGGACACACTCTTCCCGCTCATTTCTATGCATCACCTAGATAGATTTTGCATTCGTGTAGGATTTTTTTGAAATTACTGCGTTCCCCAACATCTTGGTTGCGGCATCTCGCGTGGAACTTTCACTTGGTTCAACATAAGAACGACGAGCAGAACTGTCACTAGAAGATGCCCCTGAGGATCGTCTCCTCATAGAACTCTTTCCAAATAGGTTCATCATGTCCCCGTACAATTTCCTGAAAATAAAATTTTTTGGAGTGACAAAAATTTGTCAACAAAACTTTGTAAGATTGATTGCAACTACTCATAGGGGTACATAGAGGCCATAGCATGCATTCAAACTACTTAGAACACTAAGAATTCAACATGCAAGCACATCTACAGCAGCACCAAGAGTAGCTAATTATTCAAAGTATAAGCCACTAAAATAAAAACTAATTGGACAAATGGTGGAATCACATACCAAGCAACAATCCCCTGAAACAGTTTCGGAAACGGAGATTCGAGCAAAGAGATCAAAATCCGCGGGTTTGAGCTCAAGAAAATGGGAGAGAGAGCAATGGGGATTATTTTCTGGAGGTAAATGATGATGTGGGCTAAAGAGATAAGTGAGGGGGCCCATGTGGGGACCACAACCCACCAGAGCGCGCCTGGGGGTGCTGGCGTGCCCAGGTGGGTTGTGCCCACCTGGTGCACCTCCCTCTGATGTTTATTGCACCAAAAATTCTCAAATATTCAGAAAGCAATCATATTAAATTTTTAGGGCATTCTGAGAACTTTTATTTTTGGGTCATTTTTTATTGCACGGGAAATTCAGAAAACAGACAAAACATGGCATTTTATTTTATTTAACTAATAAAAATAGAGAATAAAAAGTAGGAACAGAAGGTAGTGCTTACTAAATTCATCAACTTCATCCCGTTCAAAAATGATCCATTAATAAGGTTGATCAAGTCTTATTAACAACCACTTTCGATTAGCATGAAACCAAAGAACTTTCATAAATCACTAAGTTACCTCAACGGGGATATGCATTTCCCAAACAATAAGTATTTCATATTTCTTTTTGACAGTAGGTAGAGGTATTTGAAAACTTCCAATAGTGATTGTCCGAGATTTTTCAGCAACATTAATACCATTCACTTAGAATTGTTTCTTCGGAAAGTGCACCGTATGCTCATTGCCATTAATATGAAAAGTGACCTTGCTTTTATTGCAATCAATAACAATCCCTGTAGTATTCGAGAAGGGTCTACCAAGGATAATAGACAAGTTGTCATCCTCGGGCATCTCAAGTATAACAAAGTCAGTCAAAATAGTAACATTAGCAACAACAACGGGCACATCCTCACAGATACCGGTAGGTATGGCAGTTGATTTGTCAGCCATTTGCAAAGATATTTCAGTAGGTGTGAGTTTATTCAAGTCTAGTCTTTTATATAAAGAGAAATGCATAACACTAACACTAGCTCCTAAATCACACAAAGCAGTTTTCACATAATTCTTTTTGATAGAGCAAGGTATAGTTAGTATTCCCAGATCTCCAAGTTCTTTAGGTACTCCATCTTTAAAAGTGTAATTAGCAAGCATAGTAGAGATTTCAGCTTCCGGTATTTTTCTCTTATTTGTGATGATGTCTTTCATATATTTTGCATAAGGAGGCATTTTCAAGATATCAGTCAAGCGAGTACGCAAGAAGACTGGCCTCATCATTTCAGCAAAGCGTTCAAATTCTTCATCATCATTCTTTTTAGTTGACTTGGGTGGAAAAGGCATAGGTTTTTGAACCCATGGTTCTCTTTCTTTACCGTGTTTTCTAGCAACAAAGTCTCCTTTGTCATATCTTTTATTCTTAGGTTGTGGGTTATCAAGATCAACTGGTGGTTCTATCTCAACATCATTGTCTAGTTCTTTATTATTTGGTTGAGTGTATTCATGAACATCAGCATTATCTTTTTCATTATCACTAGGTGGGTGTTCATTACCAGACTGAGTTTCAGCATCAGAGATAGAAATTTCATTACCATTGTCAAGAGGTTTCTCTATTTCAGGTTCACTAGGAGTGTGCAAAGTCCTATTATTTTTATTTTTCTTCCTAGAAGGACTAGGTGCACTAGTGTTAGCTCTTTGTGAATTTTGTTCAATTCTTTTAGGGTGTCCCTCAGGATAAAGTGGTTCCTGAGTCATTTTACCCCCTCTAGTTGCAACTCTAACAGCAAAGACATGCATATTATTATTCATTTCATCAAGCAATTCTCTTTGAGATTTAGCAACTTGCTCTAATTGAGTTTGAACCATAGAAGCATGCTTTCTAGCACCTCTAACATAATTTGATATTCTAAATAACAAGTCACTCAAGCGAGCAATCATATCAGAATTATATTTCAATTGTTTCATAACATTTGCATTGAAGTGATCTTGTTTTCTAATATAGTTCTCAAACTCATAAAGGCATTGACTAGGATGCATATTGTGAGGATTGTCATTATCATTAAACTTCATAAGAGAATTTACCTCTACCACCTTAGGCATTGGTGGTGTATTAAGCCCATGTATTTCTTCAATAGGAGGTAAATTTTTAACATCCTCAGCTTTAATACCTTTTTCCATCATAGATTTCTTTACCGCTTGCATATCTTCAGGACTGAGATATAATATTGTCGACGTTCTGGGAACGGGGGTCCCCAGACTTGCCTGCCTGCGGCCTGCGGCGTGGCTCAAGTGGGGGCCCAGCGCGGCCCATCTTCATCAGCTCAAGCTCAAGACCCTCGCGAGGGGCCAAGCCTCGCGGGGCGGACAACCGAAAGCTTCCTCAGAGGCAGCCTCATCAGGCAGGCTCACGAGGAGGCGGAGAGATCAAGACAGGGGTACCTCGCGAGGAGCCTGTGACGCAAGCCATGGCGATCGAGACCAGGCGGGCGCCGGCCTGCACAGTGTCCTTGTTTCCCCTTTGGTGCAAAGGGGGCAAGCACAGGCCAAGGCACCGGGCAAAGGTTACCATTCTGGTGCAACGAGACCAAGACCAGCAGAGTGGCAGGAAGGAGGTCACCGTGGAGCCCAAGACGGCGTCATCACTAGTACTTTTGGCAGCCGAAGACCACCTTTGGTCAGGATAACTTGTACTAGATGTTCCCCTTCAAAATGGCTAATTGTTGGCGCCCTTCCCGCTCTTTATTTGGGGAGAGGCCCAGGGCCTCTATAAATAGAGCTAGCGACCACAGAGTAGGGAGACGGGAGAGATCAGGTAGAACCCTAGCAGAGAGAGAGAGAGAGGCGATTGAACTCACCCTAGCAGTTCATCGCACCAGCTCAAGAACACCTCTCGCGAGGTTGTTCTTCCCTTGTACTGTTCATCATCTGCCCCTGAGGCAATCCACCACAGCACACACTGGAGTAGGGTATTACACCACAACGGTGGCCCTAACTAGTATAAACCTTGTGTCGCATGTGTTGTTCGTTGTTTCCAGTTTAGATCACGCGAGGAGATTGGACGTAGATCGGTAGGGGAGAGATCTCCGCGCGCACCCCAGTGTTCGAACCTCAAGGGTCTGCCGGAACCCGAAATCCAACATTTGGCACGCCAGGTAGGGGTGCGCCGGAATCTTTCTTCCGCTGTTCGCGTGTGATCTTCCGTCATGTCCATGGCTGACGCTCGTCGGGCTCGCGCCGAGCGTCGGGCTACTCTCGCCACGGGCGTCGCCTAGACGGCGCCCGTCGGCGGACGTCCTCGTCGTTCCCCGTCGCCTGCCGCCAACGCCGCCACCGGCCCGATAGGGAATGAGCAGCTGGCCTCCTCCCAGCATCCTTCGGTGCGGCGGGAGGGCCGCACCACCACACCGTCGCTGACTCCGGCCGCTTTGTCGTCCCACGCCCGTCGTGCCCCCACGGACGCGCACGGCGCGCTGCTCCTGGCAAGAGAGCTCTTGCACTACCGCCCCGTCGACGACCTCTACAAGGACTGGCTCGCCCGCATCATCGAGCTAGTCAGCACCGCAGGGGGCTCACCCTTGCCGTCCCTCTCGCTGCCTCGCCCTCCATTCCGCGCAGGAGGCAAGGATCAGGAGGTGCCTCCACCACCTCCTCCCCAAGAAGGCGCCCTGGCTCCAAGGTGCGCAGCCCCAGGGCGAGACCCTCCGCGTCCGGCGCCTACGCAGCAAGAAAGGAGCTGCCAAGAGATCCCTCGTCCCCAAGAAGGTGCTCGCGCGCTCCCAGCGCCGGCGCGCCAAGATCGCGTCCCTACACCTCCACACCAAGACCCCGCGCTGCTCCAAGTGGCGGCGCGCGGTAATCCCCAGGAGCAAGCCAGTACCAGCAAAAGGCACCGATGGCCACAGCAGGCTGCCGCGCCCTCACCCCCGAGCTACGCGGCGTCGCATGGCCAGGCAAGTTCAAGCCTGACCTGCCCCCTCGCTACGATGGCACGGCGGACCCGGCGGAGTTCCTACAGCTCTATGAGCTATGCATCAAAGCCACCAACGGAGACGAAAGGGTCATGGCAAACTGGTTTCCCATGGCGCTCAAGGACGGGGCCCGCACCTGGCTCCTGGCACAATCTCCTCCTGGGACGAGATGCGCACTCGCTTCATCGCCAACTTCCAGGGCACTTGCGATCGGCCCCCGGTCGTGAGCGATCTGTGCCGCATCAAGCAGCAGCAAGGGGAAACCCTGCAGAAGTACATCCAACGCTTCAACAACGCTCGCCTCAAGATCCCCAAGGTGACTGAAGAAGCCATCATCTCGGCCTTCTCCGATGGCGTACGCGACGTCAAAATGAAGGAGGAGCTAGCAATTCATGAAGACCTATGCACATCCCTGGAGCTGTTCAACTTGGCGACCAAGTGCGCCAGGGCTGAGGAAGGGCGCCTTTCCCTCCTCGAACTCCCGGCTGCCGACCCAGAAGAGAAGAAGCCCAAGACCAAGGACGTGAAGCGCCAGGGGGCTGCCGTGCTTGCAGCAGAGCCAGACACCAAGCGAGGCAGGGATCAGCCTGAGTCATCCAAGGGCAGCCGATACTACGTGTACCACGACCTTCACACTCACAACACCAAAGAATGTCAAGAGCTCAGGGCCGTGAGAGATGGACGTGTCGGTTGACGCCCCGAGCGCAACGACAGGGGCTATGGCCGAGGAGGAGGAAGAGGTGGCGGATGATGGGAAGACCGTGGCCCTCACCAAGGGTGGCGTGACCGACCTTGCGAGGATCGCTGGCAGGACCAACCTCGCGAGGGAGGCTGGAGAGGTCAGCCCCGTGAGGATCGCCCGCACGGCAACGCAGGCCTTCCCCGTTTGCCGCCACCGGCAAGGAGGAACGAAGACCAACATCAAGACGAGGGAGCTGGGGGCTTCCAGGAGCCGCGCGCAATCGCTTGCATCTTGGGTGGCGCGCAGGCCCCAGCCTCACAACGCATCTTCAAGTAGTTTGCTCGCGAGGTGAATGCAGTCATCCCCAAGCTTGAGGCCACGCGCCCTCTCAGGTGGTCTGCGTGCGCTATCACGTTCAGCTCAGCGGATCAGCTCAAGGGCGCGGCAACGGCCGGAGTCCTCCCTGTGCTTTGCTCCCCAGTCATCAGCAACGTGCAGGTCACCAGGACCCTCATTGACGGCGGGGCAGGACTCAACGTCCTGTCCGTCGAGACATTCGACAATCTTCAAGTGTCGTACGATCAGCTTCAGCCAACCAAGCCATTCTCAGGAGTCACTGATGGTTCCACTATTCCGATAGGGCAGGTTCGCCTTCCAGTCACCTTCGAACAACGCAACAACTACCGCACCGAGCTCATCGACTTCGACGTCGCCCACATCTGTCTGCCATACAACGCCATCCTCGGGTACCCAGCCCTGGCCAAGTTCATGGCAGTGACTCACCATGGATACAATGTCCTCAAGATGCCAAGAAGCGGTGGAGTCATCACCGTACCCTGTGAAGAAAGGGACGCAGTGTGTTCACTTGAGCGCGCGTTCCAGGCCGTAGCAATCAAAGACTCGGACCACAGAAACGGAAGGCTTCCCGAGGTGACCCCCAAGAAGAAGAAGGTTTCGCCTGGCCCAAGCCATCAGGAGGTGTTGGGTCAGGATCTGCGCCCAATCAGGGAGCGCCACCCTCTCTCGCATAGGAAGGCGCGCCCGGCGCCCTCATCAGGCAGGGCTCGGGGGCTCTTTCTTGGAGAGCCACCGACTCTGCCAAGGTCGCGAGGGAGGCGCTCGGGCACCACTTGAAGGGGTGCTTCCAGGCACGTTTCCCTCTGGAAGGTACAAGGCAAGGAATACCAAACCCTCAGGAGTTCATTGCAAGCAACACTCAGGAGCTACAGGAGTCGAGAGTCATGCGCGGCAGCCGCCGCTTGCCTGCCATGGCCCCGCATCCAGGCGAGGATGGTGGGCTGCGCGTCTGCGTCGACATGTCAGGGCTCAACCAAGCCGCGTCTCAGGAGCGCCTCTGGCCTTCGCGCGTGGGGCGTTGCGAGGGTCCACCTCACAGCTACGTTCGCATGCCTTTCAGCCTGCCGAACGCGGTCACCGCTCATCAGTGCTTGCCGAGGAGCATTCTGGAGGCTCAGGAGGTGAGGCATCGCGCGGTCCTGGCGGAGATGGAGATGGCTCTCGGAGACCCACCTGTGCCCCCGGAGCCTCCCGAGGCTCCTGGGCCTGGGGGCTCGTGAGGGTCGACGTCTTCATCGCGCATCGCCCGCTTCTTCGGCATCACTTCATCTTCAACGACACCAGGTGACATATTTCTAAGTCTTGTTTTTAGCTGGGAGCGCCCACAGGGCCGCATTATTCCCAGGTCGCGTGGGTCCATCCCTGCGGCATGTATCCGTTTTGCTTATGCTCTTTACTTACCTTGTTGGGGGCGCTCCTCGGGCTGCATCATCCCCGAGCTACTCGGGCCTGGCCTAGCGGCGTTTGCTTTTCCTGCATTTACTTAAAATGAATTTGCTCTTTCGCGCTTAATTTTCACCTGCTGCTTATCGCGGACTTCTCTGCTTTCATGCAAAGCGCTTGCACGTTAAAAGGGGGGGGGGTACCTGAGCATCGCGACTCATGGGCTCCTACCAGCTCTCCAGCCCTCACCCCTGGCCTTGACCCACGGCATACCGACCTGTCATACCAGCGGCGGCTGAGCTCGCTCGAGGGCCGGGACCTGAGGGCGTAGAGCATTTGCATTCTAACCACCCTGCAAGAACACACCATTGATAAAGGCCCAGAGCCAGGCGCAACCCGCCTCAAGGTAGGGCCTCGTGAGTCCCGCGCTGGCTCACGAGTGCCCAGATACACCTCTCCTAGCCCAACCGTGTCGGCCACGTGTCAGGGCGGTGTTGTACACGCCCCGGGGGCTCCTCCCGGAGGGGAGCCCCCTCCCACGTACCACTGGAAGCACCATGCTCCGTGCTGGCTGACGACACTGCCGAGGAGCGGCTATGCCCGTACACATACGGAAGCGCTATGCTCCGCGCTGGTGATAAACAACTGAGGGCGGCCTACGGCCGTACCAACCTCAGGGAGCCTAGAGCTTAGTGTCCGGCACCATCGCAACGCCTCCCCTCGGGAGCACCGCGCGAGGGGGCTGGACACGGGGGCTACGCCTGGGTCTTGCCCGAGCGCACGCCACCCAGCCAGGTCCCTCGGACCTGGTCATCACGCGCCCCTCCCCAAGCGGAGACAAGGTATGGAAACCCGTTTGAACGTCAAGGGGGACTCCTGAGCATCGCGACTCAGGAGCCTAACTTGCCCCGTAGCCCCTCACTCCTTAGTCCCATCCTGGTTTTTGGTCGGGGCTAGCACTGGGTGAGGTATGTGCGGGGCCGGGCCCTGCCGACGCAGAACGATCAATCCACTCCTCGTTCCCCCCTTTCCTACTTGTTGCTTGTGCGTCAAGGGGGACTCCTGAGCATGGCGACTCAGGAGCCTAACTTGCCACGTAGCCCCTGACTCCTTAGTCCTGTCCTGGCTTCCGGTCGGGGCTAACGCTGGGTGAGGGACGCACAGGGCCGGGCCCTGCCGACGTAGAGCGCGAGCAAGTAGGGGAGAAAAATGCAAATTCCAGGAAATTCAAAGCAAATATTACAAGCCATAGATTGTTTCACGATGTCAAACACAAGTTTAAATGCCTCCGCGAGGCATGGTGCATGTTGCAGGAATAAAAACAAGACAGAAGCCGCGAAGGGATCACTCTCTACTGGCGTCGCCTCCTGGGGCTGCGGAGGTGGCGGCACCGCGCCCGGGCAAGATGCTAAAGGCGCGGAACCTCCCCAGCAAAGCTTCGGCTCGGCCTTTCACGGCCTCAGCGGCAGCGGCAGCAAGGTCGCCGCTCACGGGCTCCAGCAGGTTGTCGAGGTCGACGTTGGGGTCGCGCAGGTAGACATGGCTGAGGACACGCGTCAGCGCCGCCGAAGACAAGGCGCGCGCCTCAGCCTCGGCCGTGGGGCCAAGGCCGTCTACGACATCTTCAAGCGCACGGACCAGGAAGGGAAGCAGCTTGGTGGGGCCGTCCTCCGCGCCGGCCAGCGGCTCCTCCAAGCCGCTCTCGTAAAGCGTCTTCAGCGCAGCACGAGCCCTCTTCTCCATCTTCGCGAAGGCCACCCGATCCTCCGCCAGGACCTTCGCCTTGGCGTCCAGCTCGGTCCTCTCCGCCTTCAGCGAACGCTCCAGCGTCTCCAACCGGCCGTGGAGGTCATCAAGCTCGACGTCCCGGTCCGTGACGGCAGCCTCCCGAGCCTTCATCTCCTTCTCTTTCTCCTGGCGGCCGTGGACCTCCTTGGCGAGCTCATCGCGCAGGCCTTGCAGCTCGGCCTTCAGCTCCTTGCAGCGAGCCTTGGCAGCCGCAGTGTCGCCCAGGGTAGCGTCACGAGCGGCCTTGTCTTGGTTGGCGGCCTGCTTCTCCCCATCGGAGGCCGCCACGGCCTGGCTCAGTGCTGCTCGAACGGAGGCAGCGGAATGGGCCCAGCCAGTAGATAGCTCCAGGCGCTCGGCCACTAGGCGAGGGTCCGCGCTCAGAAGATCCTCCCGCAGCTGGCTCAGCTCGCTAGCGACCTGGTCGAAGACGGCGGCAGAGGGAACAGAAGGAGCGGGAACTGGCGGAGCGGGTGAAGAAGGCGGTAGCGTGATCACGGTTTGGCAGGAAGGAACCCCCTGGGCCTTGGCTGCCCCGGGTGCAGCATCGAGCACAGTCGACTCCAGGGTCAGCGGGGCCACGGGGGCTGATTCCTCGCCGAAGCATCCCAGTCGGCCTCGCGAGGACGACGGGCAGGGGAAGCGCGAGCCGCGCCATCTTTCCCCTCAGTGGACAAAGGTGCCATCTCGGCAGGTGGACTCGCCCCAAGCGGGGCCGCAGAAGCCCCTTTCAACCTCCTCGCCTCAGGCGCCGGTCTGACAAAAGAATATGGACATCAAGCCTCGGCGGCAGAAACCAAGCAAAGCAGGAATCAAGCACTTACTGGTCATCGCTCGTGGACCCAAGCAACCTCCGGCCAAACTTGAAGCCCGAGAGCCTGTAGCTGGGATCAGCCTCGGGAGGCCCGAAAGCAGAAGCCATGTTGGGAGGGCTGGGGCTGGCCTCAGACCGCCCAGGGATCAGAGCGGACCCTGGGGGAACCAGCCCCGACCTGCCCTTCCTTGTGACCAAGGGAGAGTCCTCCCCTCCTCGCCTGGCGCCGGCATCGTCGTCATCCGGCATGGAGCGGAGGGCCCGAGATCTAAGCCAAGGGAAGGACTCCCCCGACTCCTCGCCAGTCGCCTCAAAGTCAGACTCATCTTCCTCCGCCTCTTCTTCCTCCTCACTCCCGCTGGAGCTGTCGGAGGACACGTTCACCATTGCCAGCACCGCAAGACCCTCGGGAGCTTCCGCGGGCACCAGCCCATCGCCATTAAAGGTGGGCGTGGCGTTCACCACTTGCTCCCAGTCGTCACGAAGGAACAGGAGACGGGGGCGCCCACCGGGTTCGCCACGTCTCCCCCAACCAAGGAATGGAGGGCCGCGACCAGGTTCTCATCGATCAGGGCCTCAAGGCTTAGGCGCAAGGCGGCGTCCGCTTCCCCAAGCCTCCACAATGGGAGCGAGTGCTCCTGGAGTGGAGCCACCCGGTGCTCCAAGAACTCCCTCAGGAGCGTGGCTCCAATCAGCTTCGCTGTGCCCAAGTTTCTCGGCCACAGGTCCGCGTTCATCCTCTTCAGCACCGCCCTCACATGGGGGTCGACGAGCTCCACATGGGACCACGCGTCGACAGCCTTGGGCTGCCCTGTAGGCAACACCAGACGGGGGTGGAGGCGCCCGACGTCCACCATGACCCACTTGCTCCAGAAGCCTTCGATTCTCTTCCTGGGCTTTGAGATGGCATTGGAATTGGAGTATGCGATGAAGCTCGCACATGCGGAGACATGGCCACCAGAAACCCGGAGGAAAAAATAGTGGCGCAACAAAGCCACAGAGGGCTTTACCCCGACATGAGCCTCACAGTAGTAAACAAAAATCGCCAGGAGAAGAACAGAGTTGGGGTGGAGATGCAGAGCCTGCAAGTTGTACTGGCGGAGGACAGCAAATAAGAACTCGGAGAAAGGAGGCACCAGACCGGCGACGATGGCGCTCACAAAGAGCGGATAGAAGGTGGTCCCCCTGCCTTCAGGCTGGTCGGAGCCGGCCTTGAGCACAGTCGCCCCCTTGCTGCCCTGCGCCACCGTCATCAGGAGCGTGAGGGCGAGGTTCTTCTCCGGCAGGTTCGGGGAATCCAGGGCCGGCGAGTACCAGGCCTCGGTCGAGGACTTGCGAGGCGCCATGGCGTGCCGGGCGAGAAGGATTGAGACAGATCTAGAGGATTTCAGAAGCAAGAAGGAGGAGAGCGAGAAAGGGGATCTGGAGCGAGGCGAACGAGAACAAAGCAAGTAAGTCTGGCCCGGGCACCTCTTTTGTCAGATGGATAGTTGCCGAGGCGTCATGGGGAAGCGCAGATCCCACATCCAATCAATCGCCATGCGGAGCCCAAGGCTGCAGGCTGTTAGGCCCCGCGGTGCTTCGCGCTTGCCCCTTCGCTTCCCTGCTAGGCCAAGCCCGGGCGCGCATTGGGCTCGGGGGCTACTGTCAATGTTCTGGGAACGGGGGTCCCTAGACTTGCCTGCCTACGGCCTGCGGCGTGGCTCAAGTGGGGGCCCAGCGCGGCCCATCTTCATCAGCTCAAGCTCAAGACCCTCGTGAGGGGCCAAGCCTCGGGGGGCAGACGATCGGAAGCTTCCTCAGAGGTAGCCTCATCAGGCAGGCTCACGAGGAGGCGGAGAGATCAAGGCAGGGGTACCTCGCGAGGAGCCCGTGACGCAAGCCATGACGATCAAGACCAAGCGGGCGCCAGGTGGGCACCGGCCTGCGTAGTGTCCTTGTTTCCCCTTTGGTGCAAAGGGGGCAAGCACAGGCCAAGGCACCGGGCAAAGGTTACCATTCCGGTGCAACGAGACCAAGACCAGCGGAGTGGCAGGACGGAGGTCACCGTGGAGCCCAAGATGGCGTCATCACCAGTACTTTTGGCAGCCGAAGACCACCTTTGGTCAGGATAACTTGTACTAGATGTTCCCCTTCAAAATGGCCAATTGTTGGCGCCCTTCCCGCTCGTTATTTGGGGAGAGGCCTAGGGACTCTATAAATAGAGCTAGCCACCACAGAGTAGGGAGACGGGAGAGATCTGGTAGAACCCTAGCAGAGAGAGAGAGGGGCGAGTGAACTCAGCCTAGCAGTTCATCATACCAGCTCAAGAACACCTCTCGCGAGGCTGTTCTTCCCTTGTACTATTCATCATCAGCCCCTGAGGCAATCCACCACACAACACACTGGAGTAGGGTATTACACCACAACGGTGGCCCGAACCAGTATAAACCTTGTGTCGCTTGTGTTGTTCGTTGTTTCCAGTTTAGATCACGCGAGGAGATTGGACATAGATCGGTAGGGGAGAGATCTTCGCGCGCACCCCAGTGTTCGAACCTCAAGGGTCTACCAGAACCCGAAATCTGACAAATATACCCCTCTTCTTCGGAGTGGATTTAGCCGGTGGTTCAGGAAGAGTCTGATCATCATAATTTTTCAATATATTGTTCAATAATTCTTCAGCTTGAGCAATAGTTCATTCCCTGAAAACACAACCAGCAAACTATCTAGGAAGTCCCTAGAAGCATCAGTTAGTCCATTATAGAAGATATCAAGTATTTCATTTTTCTTAAGAGGATGATCAGGCAAAGCATTAAGTAACTGGCAAAGCCCCCCCCCCAAGCTTGTGGGAGACTCTCTTCTTTAGTTTGCATGAAGTTGAATATTTCCTGTAAGGCAGCTTGTTTCATATGAGCAGGAAAATATTTTTCAGAGAAGTAATAAATCATATCCTGGGGACTACGCACACAACAAGGAGCAAGAGTATTGTACCAAGCTTTAGCATCACCCTTTAATGAGAAAGGAAACAATTTGAGAATAAAGTAATAACAAGTTTTCTCATCATGAGTAAAAAGGGTGGCTATGTCAATCAACTTAGTAAGATGTGCCACACCAGTTTCAGTTTCATAACCATGGAAAGGATAAGATTCGACCAAAGTAATTAACTCTGGGTCGACAGAGAATTCATAATCCTTATCATCAATAAACATGGGTGAAGTAGCAAACTTAGGATCACATTTCATTCTAGCATTCAGAGATTTTTTATACTTGTGTAATAATTTCTCTAGATCATCTCTATCATTACAAGCAAGAATATATCTAGTTGTTTCTTCACTCATAACATAACCTTCCGGTACCTTAGACAATTCATATCTAGGAAGGCTAGTTCTAGCAGGTGTTTCAGGAGATTCGGTTTCAAGCTCATCATCAGATTGAACAACATCATGTTGTATAACTCTAGCAATTTGTTTATCAAGAAATTCACCAAGTGGCACATCATCATTATCAAGCAAGGTACTAGCATCATCATAAGCACCATTCATAGTGGAAGTAGCATCATCAATAACTTGCGACATATCAGAATTGATAGCATGTGGTGGTGTTGCAAGTTTATTCATAACAGAAGGTGAATCTAAAGCAGAACTGGATGGCAGTTCCTTACCTCCCCTCGTCTTCGAGGGAAATATCTTAGTCTTAGCATCCTTCAGATTCTTCATAGTGATAATATGATAATAATCCCAAGTGACTCAACAAATATAGCTATGCTCCCGGGCAACAGCGCTAGAAAAGGGTTTTGATAACCCACAAGTATAGGGGATCACAACAGTTTTCGAGGGTAGAGTATTCAACCCAAATTTATAGATTTGACACAAGGGGAGCCAAAGAATATTTGAAGGTATTAGCACCTGAGTTGTCAATTCAACCACACCTAGAGATAAATTATCTGCAGCAAAGTGATCAGTAGCAAAGTAGTTTGATAGATTTGATAGTAGTGACAGCAGTAACGGTAACAGTAACAGTGATAGCAGTAATTTTGTAGCAAGTGTAACAATGTTGATAGCAGTAGTAACTTAGCAGAAACAATAATGGAAAGTTCGTACGCATTGGATCGGTGACTTGTTGGATGATATTCATCATGTGACAGTTATAACCTATGGTGATACAACACTAGCTCTAGTTCATCGATATAATGTAGGCATGTATTCTGTAAATAGTCATATGTGCTTTATTAAAAGAACTTGCATGACATCTTTTGTCGTACCCTCCCGTGGCAACGGGGTCCATATTGGAAACTAAGGGATATTAAGGACTCCTTTTAATAGAGAACCGGAACAAAGCATTAATGTAACATCCCAATTTTCAATTTGGATGTTATACCTAGGTCATCATATGCATAACATATTTTATTTGCATTTTGGTTGTGATCCTAGAAATCTTAAGCAACTCAAGGACCCAAGGAGAGAGTTTGAGGTTTCGTTTATTTTCATATTTGAATTTTCTCAAATTGGAAAAAAGGGTCATTCTGATTTTAATAATTTTTCTCTCCGAAATATTTCCAATATAAAAATAAAAGAGTGGAGATAAAATGACTTCTCCAAAATAAGAGGAATATTGGAGGGAATATTTTCAAATCAAATAAATATTTTATTCGGAGTTTATTCGAGGTTTTATTTGAATTAGAAAAATATGCATTTTTAGGCTAGAAAAATGTTCACTTTGTCCTAAATATTTTATTTAGATGGTGAAAATTGTTTTTGGCATTTTTAGAATTTTTTATATTTATTTAGGATTTCTCTTTGGTGGAATTCCTTAAAAAAACTCCTCGCCGCCCGACTGGGCCAAAGGTCCAGCCGAGGCGAGTCACGCCCGCGCCGCGGCTCCCCGCGCGGGAGAGTCCCCGCCGCTGCCGCGTCCGGCCGGGTTACGCCTCCCAAGGCCCATCCCGACCCGGCCCCCTCACCCAATTCGCCCCCCGGCCCCTTTAAATAGCCGTGCCGCCCCGCCGCCCTTCCCACCTCGAGCCGCCGCAGCCACCGCCGTTGCTCGCCGCCGCCGCTTCCGCTGCTGCTGCACGCCGCTCGCCGCGGCGCCACCGCAGCCCCGCGCCGCCCGACGCCGCCGTCCGCCACCGTCGCCGATCGGATCCGTCGCCGACCGGTTTTGTTTCGGTTTTCGTCGGTTTATTTCGGTAAACCCTAGATCTAGTTCGGTTTTTAGTAGATCGGTTTTTCTCGGTTTTCTTCGGTTTCGTTAGTTAGCGGACGTTCGCCCGAGCGCCCCTATTCGTGAACATGTTTGTTCGTCTCTGCTAGCGAACATTCATTCACTAGTCTTTTCTTTTTATTTTTATTTTCGGCCAGGGACATATCCGCGATTATTTTATCGCAGATTAGCCCTGATCTTCAAACACTCGCAACTTTTCAACCGTTCGTCCAAATCCAGTGAAACTAGCGCCAAAATCTTCGTATAGAACCCCTCTTTCCAGATAACCAACTTGAACATGATTTGACAATTTAAAATTTGGTTGCAAGCAGATTTGAATTCGAACTTCTTTTGAGCGTAGTTTGAGTTTCGTAGCTCCGATTTGAGTGTTTCTTTTTGAAAATCGAAGCTCTTTAGTTGAACTTTCAATTTGGATTTTCTCATCTGATTTTTACCCTTGCATATATTCTTGAGTGCTTATGTATGCTATTGTTTGTTTGCGATAGAGTTTCCGGAGTGCGAAGCGTACTACTACGAGTCACTAGGGTTTTCAGATCATCAGCAAGGCAAGTAACACTTTGATCATATTCCTTTATTACCCAGTTTTTATGCATTATATTCAATCCTCAAAAACTGCATGGTTAGGATTTGATAACTTATGCTAGTTGAAGTAGTAGTTGAGGTAGTAACTATTGCCCTTTTATTTAAACCCTGGGAGTTTCTTCTATGTTATGCTTATACTACTATGCTATGCTCATAGACGTGGTTTGGTTTGAGTGATACATGACAGTTGTGAGTATTATTATGAACTAAGGGTTTATTTAAGGTGGCTACTTTAACACACATCTGGGTGGATTGTTTGTGGGCACCTGGGGTAATCCAGTGCTGTCCAAGGAGATCCTGGGGAATCCGTGTGATCATCCTATGGTCCGCCACCCAGGCTCAAAGGGATCATATTGTTATTCATGCTGGAAACTTCCGTGTGCAGCCACACGCCAATATGGGCTCTGGCATAGTTGAGTAAGTTGTGGGAATCCTTTCCATGGCGGGCTAGCAGATGTAGGGGATTGTAGGTGTACCGGCCTATCTATCGGTTAAGGGAACCTCTTTTGAAAGACTGTGTCTCGGTCATCCGTTTCTCAAACATCATGCAGTGTGAGAAATACAACGGAGGAGATCGAGTCTTCTGGGGAAAAGTGTGCAAACCTCTATAGAGTGTACAAAATAATCATGATTAGTCATGTCCCTGGTTATGGACATCTTGAGTATTTGGTGCTTGAATTATTATGTTGATCTCATCACTTTATTTAATTAATAATTTGTTGGGTTAATGATTACTTTAATTGGGATTGAGATGGTGTTTCCATTCTCAATGTGTATCAACTACCATGATAGTTAAATAAAATATATTCCTTTGTTGTAGGGGAAAAATGGCTTTTCGCAAAAACATAATAACCATAGAGCCTCCACCAGCCAAATATGCATTTAGCTGTACCTGTTACATGTTCATTGCTCTACAGTGTTATTTTGCCAGCATATTCCATGTGCCGACCCATTTTCAGGCTGCAACATATTATGTTGCAGACTTTTTAGACAAAGAGTAAGGTGCGCTAGGTCGTTGTCGTCCACTCAGCTATGTCATTGGAGTTGATGGACTCGCTTTATCTTCCAAGCCTTCCCCTGTTATCTTATTTAGATGGCCTTAAGCCATATTATTGTAATGAGTTCTCTTCTGAGACTATCGATGTATTAAGTGTGTGATTGAAACTCTGTTATAAATCCTTCAAGTACTGTGTGTGCCGGCATTACTGATCCAGGGATGACACTTATGCACAGAGATTTGACTGTTTGAGGTCGGATCGCTACAAGATGGTATCGGAGCACAAGCTGATTGTAGGACGCGACCACTAAGATAAGCCATATGTCACTCTTCTCTACTCATTTCTGACTCCTCTCTATTTTCCACTCTATAGATGGCGGACCCGAGGAACAAGTTTGCTCAACCAGATGAAGACACACCGTTTGGTTGACATTTGAAGGAAGTCACTAGGTACCTGAACATCGGAATACCAAGCTTCACCGGGACCTACACCACCACTTTACCAGAAGAGGAGTGTTGGATGATTCGAGTTCATGTTCCAGGAAGGGCATTTACGCCAGTTACTGAGCCCATAGAGTTTTCCTTTGATGCACCGACCTGGAGTCTAGGAAAGAGCATGGCAACCCACATCGCCATGGGACACATCGGCGAAGTCTACAACAAGGATCTTAAGGACACAATCTACCAGATATGTGGGCGCTGAGATGAGCAATTGGAGATGATCAGCACCAGGAGGGATAGATCCATTGCAACCTTCATCTAGGAGTTAAACCAGCACATTCGTCGCTAGGAGAACCAAATGTGCGCAAGCATGATAGATCTAAAGAAGTGGATGACTAGGAACATGGAGCTTGAAGAAGAACTCAAGTCTACATGCGATGGATACGAGGAGGAAATTGCAATACTAGTAGAAAAGAATGACGACCTGACGAGGAAGCTAGGAGTATTCATGGGAGACCCCGCGCCAGGAGGAGATGACGACCATCCCAAGGACTACATCATCATCGACGACACCAACTCTGACCCCGACGGTAGTGATGATGATTATGAAGACGAAGATGGAGCGGAGTTCATGGAGTCTTCCACTGATCAAAATTTCTAGATGACCCCCATATTGTCAGTAGTATTCCCCCATGTATATAGTAGTAATCTGAGTATTTTGTAATTGTAGCTAGATCGATTGTATGCCCATGTTTGAATTGAGTGGTGTGATATGAATGTGTTTGTCTCAAGTGCATATGGGTAGTGTTTTTCTCCTTAGACCTCATTCTATTCTAATCTCTCCCCTTTAAAACCATCAGATGCCTCCGAGACTTGACCCCGGATTTGTCTTCCCACCGGAGCTCACTCAGTTGATCCAACAACAGAATGCCTTGATGCAGCTACTAGTCCAGAACCAAGGCAACAACAACAACAACAACAACAACAACAACAACAACAACAACAACAACAACAACAACAACAACAACAATCCACCGCCACCACCTCTAGTGGACAACTTAGCCCATTTTCTGAGGTTGAATCCACCGGTGTTTTCCAGTAGCACCGAGTTGATTGTTGCTGATGACTGGCTACGCAGGATTGGAAGGGAGTTGACCACCGCAGGTTGCACAGATGCGGAGAAGGTGCGCTTTGCCGCACACCAACTGGATGGAACCGCAGCTTCATGGTGGGAGAATTACACACCCACTTTTCCCATAGCCAATGTGTCAGCGGGAAACAACACCTATGGGGTCACTGGGATCCCTTCTACGGTTGGCGGGCGCGGGGTTGTGCGAAGAGCGGGTCTGGCGGTCAGCACACAAATCGTTTACCCAGGTTTGGGCCGCGGAGATGCGGAAAACCCTAGTCCTGCTTTGATGTGTATTTAGGTGTTCTTGTGTTCTTAAGCTAGATGCAGTAGCTCTCTAGTCCAAAAAATCCAAATCCCCCTCCAGTATGCCTCGGGCCTCCTTTTATAGACAAAAAGGGGTTGCCACAGTGGCACACATGACGTGGAAAGGTGTACATGGGCTGAGTCTATCCCCTGGTATCGTAGGACAAATGCATTTAATGCGCTGCCGACGTGCCCCTCTTGCTTTATTGGGGATGACAAAGAAGCTCGTCCCAGCTGTCATCGCCTCGCCTGGCTCCAACGCGCGTCCAAGCTGACGAGGCGTTGTAACACCACGTTGGCAGGCTGCTGGGCTGGCGCGATGATGGAGCCTTCACGACAATTTGCATGCCACCACGCAGGTGCTTGCTGAGTTGGTGTAGAGGCCGCGCGCTGCCACGCAGATGCCTGCCTAGCTGGTCGAGCTGGCAGCTATATGGGAGCGGCGGTAGAGGCTTTGGCAGACGCGGGCCTGGCTGTGGCCCCGCGGGCATCCTCGGCAAGGGTCTCGCTGCGGCACCGCGGTCGTCCCCGGCAAGGGTCTTGCCGGGGGTCTCATGGATCTCCTTGGCAAGGATCTCACCAAGGGTCGTCGTCTTCTGGTTCTCATCTGATTTGTGTATCTATGATCTCTACAAAGATCTGCATGCCACCATGGAGGTGCCTCCCGAGTCTTGGTTCCAATATGGCGTGGGAACCCCTTGGGATCAAGGGTGGCGCGCTCTGCTAGCGTCAGGCAAGTTGCCCCGGCAAGGATCTTGCCGAGGCTGCGGAAGCCACCCTGGTAAGAACCGGGGGAGTCCACCTCGCCCTCTTGATCTCTTTGCGTCTCTGGTCTTGGCGTTGCTCTGGTCGTTTTGTGTTCCAGTATCCCTCCCCTGCCCTGCATAGTGTGGCCATGGGCGCGGCTCTGACTGCCTGTGCACAAGTAAAGGGGAGCAAAAGGAGAGCCCCTACTATTGTACACTGACAGGAGTCCCCGGGCCTGGGCCACATATAAGCGCAACGCGTTGTTGGGCTAGGCCCAGAACGGTGCGCGAGCAGGTTGGGCGGATTTTTACCACAGTAATTTCCCGTCCGCTGCGCTTCCCCACGACCCGCGTTGAACGCGCGACGTGGAGGGTCATGCGTGACGTGGGGGTCATGCGTGGGGCGGTTTCCACATGCATGCGTCACATCATGGTAAAGAAGCGATCCACACCTTCCCCGTAAAAGGGAACAACCGCGGGCGCGCTGCTCATTTACCCTCTTCGTTTTCTCCAATCTCGGAACCACCGTCCCCTCCTTCTTCCTCAAGCCTTTGCTCCCGCTCGCCGCCGCTACATTTTCGCTGGACTTTCTCCTCCACCTCTCGCAGCCGCCATGGCACCCAAAACCAGCAAGAGCAAAGGAGTGGCCAAGGACGCTAGGGGGACGGAGCCGCCGGAGAGCGAGTCGGCGGCGCAGCGGACGCAGCTCGCCTACTTCCCCTCAACGGTCGACGGGGTCCACCTCCGGGAGAACTTCAGGCCCCTATGGGGTTGCAAGACGGGGGTAGAGACGATGGGGCACCCGGCCACGCACGTCATCCCCGCCAGTTGCGCCAAGGCCGCCCCGAATTGGTACCCATTCTTCGTCAACTACTTTTCCTGTGGCCTCTGCCCCCCTTTCTCTGATTTCTTCAATGACATCATGCACACCTACGGCTTTCATCTTCTAGATTTCACTCCAAACGCCATGGCGTGCATGGCTCCTTTTGCCCATCTCTGCGAGGGCTTCACCGGAGTGCTTCCCAGCACGGCGCTCTTTCGCCACTACTTTTATCCTCGGATCCAGAAGGGAGGCGCCATCTCTGGTTGTGTCACTTGGATCCCAAGGCCCCTGGAGAAGGGGACGTATCCAGAGGGTGCCCAGAAGGAGAGGTGGGAGGAATGGCGGAGCTGGTGGTGCTGGATTGAGGAGGAGGACCCTCAGGAGTTTTGCCAAGTTTGACAGACGCCGCTGGTCCGTAGAGATGACTGGGGCGACGTCGACGCCCAGGACGGGAGGCTCCCGGTCGCCACCACCAAGATCCACAGCCTCTCCGCTGCCGTGCTCACCCTGGAGATGATTGGGGCAGATTTCATCCGCCGTCGCATCGCTTCTTTGCACAACAAGGGGAGGCCGTCTTGGCTTTTCAGCAACGCGGCCGACATCATGTGGCTCCGCCCTGGCCTGAACCACTACTTCACGGCAATGGCGCACACCCACTTCTGCCAGCGGCTCTTCCAGCTCGACATGGGCCGTGACGGTAGGGCCAAAAGGGCCGGCAAGGTCGCCAAGGGGCCCTTGTTTGGGTTGCCGGCGGGGGTGGTCCCGCTGAGCAACAACTCTCGCCAAACCGACGTCATCACCATGATGCCGGACTTCAATGCGCATGGCCTTGATCCGAACTGGGCCGAGACGGAGGAGGATCAGGTGCAGGAGTTCTTCGACACCTTGGTGGAGAAGTACGTCTGCGAGGAGCCGCGGCTCATCCAGGACACCACCTAGGCGGAGCTGGACTACATCGCCACCAGGGCGGCGGAGGCGGAGCTCGCCAAGGAGGCCGGCAACGCTCGCGGCATGGAGGACGAGGCCGTGACGCCCGTGCAGGAGAAGGAGCTCGCCCAATGGGCGGAATCCGCTGGGGAGGCCAGCAGTGCCGGCACCGGGTCCCCTCTCATTGAAGACGACGCCGACGAGTCGTCTGAGGAGGAGGCCGAGGCTGTCAAGCCCCCGGTCACGGGGAGAGGGCATGTCCTGTGGCGGGCTGTCTCTGGTGAGCCGGTCCGGCCTCGTAGGGCCGCACAACCGCAACAACCTCCGGAGGCGCCCATGCGCCAGACGAGGGCCGTGGCGGCGGGGAAGGCAGTGAAGGTGGCGGTGGCGAAGAAGAAAGCAGATGCCCCTTCTTCGTCCAAGCGTCCCCCAACTCCACCCGCTTCCCCTCCTCCTGCAGGTGACGACATGGAGGTCTTCTTCGAGCTCGGGTCTCTTAGCCTGAGGATGAAGAGGAAGGCCGCGGAAGAAGAGGTGGAGGATGAGTAAGTGTTCTCGTCTTTTCTCATCTCCGTCCTCTCGGACTGTGCCACTTTTCTTGAGTTATCTTCATCTTCGCAAGGATAGGGAGACGCTGGCCCAGAGGGTGGCGAAGAGGGCCAAGGCTTCGGCGGGCGGCCATCCCCTAGTGGGCACCTCAAGTACGCTACTAGTGGTGGTGGAGAGCAGCCCCAGGCACAACCCCCAGCATGCGTTCATCACTCGCTCCCCTTTGACGTGTGCTGGGGCACGATTTCCTGGTGCTGATCTTGCCGTGGTTGCAGGAGGAGAATGGCAACAGGAGGAGCCATTGAGGGCCACCCCCGACGCGTCGCCCCATCGACCATGCCACCCCGAGGGGGGTCCCCGGCAAGGCCACCAAGCACCGAGCCCATGCGCAAGGAGAAGGAGGAGGAGGAGGTGAACCCGGGCACCGGCAGCTCCGTCCCGGCACTGAATGCCGATGGGGAGGGGGCTACTTCGTCCTATCTTGGCGCAGGTGAGTTGTTTGCCTCCCGTTCCCACTCATTTTTCTTCTTTCAAATTTTGATCTTGGCTTCGCCTCATTCTCCTTCTCGATACCCAGATCCTTCCTCGGCGGACCGGGAGGATATGGACACCGTCATGAGATGTCGCCAGAGAGGCCGCGGTAGAGGCCGACAAGATCGCCGCTGAGGAGGCTGCCAAGGACGTTGCTGAGGACGCCCCTGAGGGGCCTGCCGGGGAGCCCGACGAGGCTGCTGCCGAGGAGGCCGGTAAGGGGCCTTCTGGGGAGGCCAGCAAGGCCGCTGCCGAGGAGGAGGTGGTTGACGACCAGCCTTCCTCTGCCGCCGCCCCTCGCTTGGGAAAATATCTGAATGTGGGCGACGACTTGTTCGTCCACCTCCCATGGACGGCGAGCACCAGGGCGCCCGCCGAGGGGTAGGTGTTTGACGACGAGGTACTTGGTGCCGCCAGGCTTGAGGTCGTCGATGGACTGAGCGCCGGCGGCGACGGTTCCCAGGAAGAGCGGCTTCTCTAAGGCATGAGTGCCAGCTTCCACAAGCTCTAGGCGCTTCACCATGCCCGCCTGGACAAGGCCAAGTCCAGGATGGCAGCTGTGGACAAGGTGGAGGTGGACCTCGAAGAGCATGCCGCCAAGGCACAGGCTTGGTTCCGCCAGGCCTGTGAGGAATTCAAGGCCAAATAGGACTAGCTGGCCGAGCACAAGCTGGAGCTTGTCATGAAGCAGGCCGATATCTAGAAGGCCCAGGAGACGGCGAGTCAGCAGGCCGCCAAGGAGGAGGCCGCTTGGCTCCAGCACTAGGCCGAGCTGAACTCCCAGGAGGAGGATCTTGCTGCTCGCGAGGAGAAGCTCGCCACGACACTCTGCGGCAAGGACGAGGAGGTCCAGGAGCTCGTCGTGCAGCGAACCCGGGAACTGGAGCAGAGGCACGAGTAGGCCCTCAATAATTAGGCCTAGGTCCATGTCGGCAAGGTGAACGAGCTGGAGGCAGAGCGTGACGGGCTGAAGAGGCAGGTCCAGGAGCTAACGGGGGAGAGGGACGCGGCCAAGGGCGCTTTGGCTGACGCGCAAGCCGCAATCCTCGAGAAGGCCGAGCTACTCTCCACGGCCAACGAGTCCATCAAGGACCTGAAGCTGAAGCTGGAGAGCCTTGAAGGGACGCTCTCGGAGGTCAGGGCCCGGGAGGGGACCCCGACCAAGAATCTGGAGGAGGAGAGGCAGCTGCGGAAGAACAACACCGCCAGCCACGCAGAGTTTGTGGCGGGTGAGAAGCTCTGGATCAGCTGCCTCGCCGATGTCGCCGGCAGGATCACCACACATGCAGCTGGCTACCATGGGGATGCCAAACATGAGGTACGTCCCGGAGCCAAATGTGAGTCCTAATGCCAGGCTGAATCTGTTCTTCGAGGGTGTTCTCGGGGCCCTGGAGCGATTCCACTCCAATAGGGCGGCCTCTCTGGCCGAAGAGGCTCGGAGGCTTTGCCGGGGTGCCATGACCAAGGTCTTCGCCAAGATAGCGTACTGGAATCCTGACCTTGACTTCGAAGCTTCGCTGGATAGCTTGCCGGACAACATGGACCCTGCACCGCTCGAGGAGCGCATCGAGCCCGTCATCGACTGCATCAACGGAGTTCAGAGGGTACAAGGCCAGCGCCGGGACTAGGCACCCCGTTTCTTATCGCCGCTGCAGGTTCATGACCAAGACAATTTTTATCTTTAGTTAGAACCGCAACAACAAATGATGTAATATAACTCTGCAGTACTTTTGAAACGATGCATGTTATTTTCTTGTTCGCTCTCCCTTTGTATGTCTGATAACCCACAAGTATAGGGGATCGCAACAGCTTTCGAGGGTAGAGTATTCAACCCAAATTTATTGATTCGACACAAGGGGAGCCAAAGAATATTCTCAAGTATTAGCAGCTGAGTTGTCAATTCAACCACACCTGGAAACTTAGTATCTGCATCAAAGTTTTAGTAGCAAAGTAATATGATAGTAGTGGTAGCGGCAACAAAAGTAAAGACAACAATAGTAATGTTTTTGGTATTTTGTAGTGATTGTAACAGTAGCAGCGGGAAAGTAAATAAGCGAGAACCAGTATATGGAAAACTCGTAGGCATCGGATCAGTGATGGATAATTATGCCGGATGCGGTTCATCATGTAACAGTCATAACATAGGGTGACACAGAACTAGCTCCAATTCATCAATGTAATGTAGGCATGTATTCCGTATGTAGTCATACGTGCTTATGGAAAAGAACTTGCATGACATCTTTTGTCCTACCCTCCCGTGGCAGCGGGGTCCTATTGGAAACTAAGGGATATTAAGGCCTCCTTTTAATAGAGAACCGGAACAAAGCATTAGCACATAGTGAATGCATGAACTCCTCAAACTATGGTCATCACCGGGAGTGGTCCCGATTATTGTCACTTCGGGGTTGCCGGATCATAACACATAGTACGTGACTATAGACTTGCAAGATAGGATCAAGAACTCACATATATTCATGAAAACATAATAGGTTCAGATCTAAAATCATGCCACTCGGGCCCTAGTGACAAGCATTAAGCATAGCAAAGTCATAGCAACATCAATCTCAGAACACAATGGATACTAGGGATCAAACCCTAACAAAACTAACTCGATTACATGATAAATCTCATCCAACCCATCACCGTCCAGCAAGCCTACGATGCAATTACTCACGCACGGCAGTGAGCATCATGAAATTGGTGATGGAGAATGGTTGGTGATGACGACGGCGACGAATCCCCCTCTCCGGAGCCCCGAAAGGACTCCAGATCAGCCCTCCCGAGAGGTTTTAGGGCTTGGCGGCGGCTCCGTATCGTAAAACGTGATGATTTCTTCTCTCTGATTTTTCTCTCTCCGAAAGCAAATATATAGAGTTGGAGTTGGCGTCGGAGGGTCTCCAGGGGGCCCACGAGGTTGGGGGCGCGCCCTAGGGGGGGCCCACCCTCGTGAGAAGGGTGTGGGCCCCCTGGTCTTCATATTTGGCGAGGATTTTTTATAATTTTTTCTAAGACCTCCCGTGGAGTTTCAGGTCTTTCCGAGAATGTTTGTTTTCTGCACATAAAACAACATCATGGTAATTCTGCTGAAAACAGCGTCAGTCCGGGTTAGTTTCATTCAAATCATACAAGTTAGAGTCCAAAACAAGGGCAAAAGTGTTTGGAAAAGTAGATAAGACGGAGACGTATCAACTCCCCCAAGCTTAAAACCTTGCTTGTCCTCAAGCAATTCAGTTGACAAACTGGAAGAAAGAAAGAAAGAAAAACTTTTACAAACTCTGTTTGCTCTTGTTGTTGTAACTATGTCAAGCCAGCATTCAAGTTTTTAGCATAGATCATAACTAACCACATTTGCAATAATTCTCGGGTCTCATCATTACTCATATCAATAGCATAATCAACTAGAAAGTCATAATAATAAATCTTGGATGACAACACTTTCTCAAAACAATCATAATATGATATAACAAGATGGTATCTCGCTAGCCCTTTCTGAGACCGCAAAACATAAATGCAGAGCACCTTTAAAGATCAAGGACTGACTAGACATTGTAATTCATGGTAAAAGAGATCCAATCATAGTCATACCCAATATAAATTAAAAGTGATGAATGCAATTGACAGCTGTTCTCTCCAGCTAGTGCTTTTAATAAGAGGGTGATGGCTCAACATAAAAGTAAATGGATAGGCCCTTCGCAGAGGGGAGCAGGGATTTGTAGAGGTGCCAGAGCTCGGTTTTGAAATAGAGATAAATTGTATTTTGAGCGGTATACTTTCATTGTCAATGTAACAACTAAGAGATGGTGATTTCTTCCATGCTAAACACATTATAGGCGGTTCCCAAACAGAATGGTAAAGTTTATACACCCCCTCCACCAACAAGCATCAATCCATGGCTTGCTCGAAACAACAAGTGCCTCCAACATACATCAGGTCCCAGGGGGAGTTTTGTTTGTAATTAATTTTGATTTAGTTTGGACAAAGCATGGGACTGGGCATCCCGGTGACCAGCCATTTTCTCGTGAGTGAGGAGCGGAGTCCACTCCTCTTGAGAATAACCCGCCTAACACGGAAGATAAGGACAACCTTTGTTGATACATGAGCTATTCGAGCATACAGAACAGAATGTTTATTTGAAGGTTTAGAGTTTGGCACATACAAATTTACTTGGAACGGCAGGTAGATACCGCATATAGGAAGGTATGGTGGACTCATCTGGAATAACTTTAGGGTTTTAAGGGATTGGATGCACAAGCAGTATTCCCGCTTAGTACAAGTGAAGGCTAGCAAAAGACTGGGAAGCGACCAACTAGAGAGCGACAACAGCCATGTACATGCATTAAAATTAATAAACATTGGATGCAAGCATGAGTAGGATATAATCCACCATGAACATAAATATCGTGAAGGCTATGTTGATTTTGTTTCAACTACATGCGTGGACATGTGCCAAGTCAAGTCACTTATATTATTCAAAAGAGGATACCACCCTATCATACCACATCATAATCATCTCAATAGCATGTCGGCATACAAGATAAATCATTATAACTCATAGCTAATCAAGCATGGCACAAGCAACTATGATCTCTAATTATCATTGCAAACATGTTTATTCATAATAAGCTGAATCAAGAACGACGGGCTCATCATATTTACAAAAACAAAAAAGGTCGAGTTCATACCAGCTTTTCTCATCTCAGTCAGTCCATCATATATCTTCATAATTGCCTTTCACTTGCACGACCGAACGGTGTGAATAATAATAAGAGTGCACGTGCATTGGACTAAGCTGGAATCTGCGAGCATTCAATAAACAGAAGAAGACAAGGCAATATGGGCTTTGGTTAAATCAACAATAATTCATATAAGAGCCACTTCAACAATTTAATTATGGTCTTCTCCTACTGACCCCCAAAGAAAAGAAAATAAATAAAACTATTTACATAGGAAAGCTCCCAACAAGCAAAAGAAGAACGGGAAATATTTTTGGGTTTTCTTTTTAATTATTACTACTACAGCAGAAAAATAAACTACTACTCCCTCTGTAAACAATTATAAGAATGTTTAGATCACTAAAATAGTGTTCTAAACGCTCTTGTATTAGTTTACGGAGGGAGTACTAATTTTTTTGGTTTTTCTTAAGGTTTAACAAACACACAAGAATAAAGCAGGAAAAAGAAAATAAACTAGCATGGATATTACAGTGAAAAAGTATGAGCACCGACATCTAGCAATGAGTGTGTGTGAACATAAATGTAATGTCGGTGAGAAATACGTACTCCCCCAAGCTTAGGTTTTTGGCCTAAGTTGGTCTATGGCCACGGCTGGCCTGGCGGATATCCATAATAATAGTTGTTGGGGTCGTACTGTGATGAGGAAGGATAGTTGGGATCATACCGATGTGCAGCGGTTATCGCCTGCTGAGCTGCAACGTGGAGTCGAGCTGCCTCCGCTCTCCTCTCGTACTCTTCTGCCTTCTCTCTGGTAATAACATATCTTCCTTTTGTCTGTGAATCAAAGAAGGCAGGAGCAGGGAGAGTAATACGGAAAACACGTCCTTTATCAAAAATTAAGCGATATAAGAGAGGTGATTCAGGCCTCTCGACAAACTGGTGCGAAGCCATAGAGTTATAATCTAAATATGCAGGAGGAAACTCCATATCACCCTCACGAATGTCTATTTAAAGAAAATTAGCTAATCGGGTTGCGTAAATTCCTCCAAAGAAATCTCCATTATGTCTATTATGATGCAACCTACGAGCTACAATGGCTCCCATATGATAAGATTGGTCTCCTAACATAGCACTCCTAAGAATGCTGAGATCAGGGACACACATGTGACATGCTTCATCCTTAGCATTTATGCATCTACCGATGAAAAGAGCAAAATAATGTATAGCAGGAAAGTGAATGCTCCCTATGGTAGCCTGCATTATATCTCTGGATTCCCCCACAGTTATACTAGTAAGAAAGTTTCTAAATTCAGATTTAGGGGGATCCCTAATACTGCCCCATGATGGAAGTTCGCAAGCAGAAGTGAAATCCTCTAAGTCCATGGTATAAGATTTGTCATAAAGATCAAACATGACTGAAGGGGAATTACGTGAAGATGAATACTCAAATCTCCTCACAAATGAACTTGTGAGATCATGATACTGGGGGCATTTGTTAGCCTCAAAATCCTCAAGACCGGCATTGCGCAAATATGCTTTGAATTCTTCTTTAATTCCCGCACGGTCCATAAAATTTTCCGACGGCCATTCGCAAGGCCGTACTGTAGCGTCTCTTGGTGGATCCTCGTCAGCATCGCGCATAGCAATTCTGGGTCCTTGCTTCTTAGAGGAACCACCTTGGAACATCTTCCTAAACATATTATTTTTCTCTGAAAAATTCTGAAATTTTTAGTAACTTCAAAATAAAAGTGAACCAACTTCAATAAAACTGATAGCAACTACTCCTACAAGTACCTAGAGCCTATATCAAGCATTAGAACTACTTGGAACCATATAAATTTGACATGCAAGCTCAAGAACATGGTCACCTATGCAGCACAAATTTGCAAAGAATAAAGCACTAGAACAAAAACTAATTGGACCAATGGAGGAGTCACATACCAAGGAACAATCTCCCCAAGCAGTTTTGTGAGAGGTGCTTTGAGCAAGGAGATCGAAAATCGCAGCAAAAGTGGCTGGAACTCGTGCTTGAGTTGGTTTTTCGGGTTTGTGTGAGATAGAGGAAGAAGAGTGGGTGCTGGGATAAGTGGAGGAGGGCCACCATGGGCCCATGAGGCAGGGGGCGCGCCCTATGGGGGGCGCCCACCACCCTCGTGGCCAGGTGGCAGCTCCTCCCACGGTAATTTTTGCACAGTAAATCCTCAAATATTCCCGAAAAAATCATATTAAATTGGCATGGCATTCTGAGGACTTTTATTTTCAGGATATTTTTATATTGCACGGGGAACAGACTGAAAATACTATTTTACTTTATTTAATATAAATAACAGAAAAATAAAAATGGGGTACAGAAGTTTGTGCTTATAGTTTCATCCATCTCATGCTCATAAAAAAGAATCCACTAACAAGGTTGATCAAGTCTTGTTAACAAACTCATGAAACCGGAGAAATTTCGAATAACACTAAGTTACCTAAATGGGGATATGCACATCCCCACTAATAAGAATATCATATTTCTTCTTGACAGTAGGAAGAGGAAATTCAAAACCTCCAAATATAATCGATGGAATTTTTCCAATAGAATTGATACTATGTACTTGAGGTTGTTTCCTCGGAAAGTGTACCATATGCTCATTACCATTAACATGAAAAGTGACATTGCCTTTGTTGCAATCAATAACATCCCCTACAGTATTAAGAAAAGGTCTTCCAAGAATAATAGACATACTATCATCATCGGGAATATCAAGAATAACAAAGTCCGTTAAAATAGTAACGTTTGCAACCACAACAGGCACATCCTCACAAATACCGACAGGTATAGCAATTGATTTATCAGCCATTTGCAAAGATATTTCAGTAGGTGTCAACTTATTCAAGTCAAGTCTACGATATAAAGAGAGAGGCATAACACTAACACCGGCTCCAAGATCACATAAAGCAGTTTTAATATAATTTCTTTTAATGGAGCAAGGTATAGTAGGTACTCCGGGGTCTCCAAGTTTCTTTGGTATTCCACCTTTAAAAGTATAATTAGCAAGCATGGTGGAAATCTCAGCTTCTAGTATCTTTCTTTTATTAGTAATGATATCCTTCATATATTTAGCATAAGGATTTGTTTTGAGCACATCAGTTAATCGCATACGCAAAAAGATAGGTCTAATCATTTCAGCAAAGCGCTCAAAATCCTCATCATCCTTTTTCTTGGATGGTTTCGGAGGAAAAGGCATGGGTTTCTTAACCCAAGGTACCCTTTCTTTACCATGTTTCCTAGCAACAAAGTCTCTCTTATCATAACGTTGATTCTTTGATTGTGGGTTATCAAGATCAACAGCAGGTTCAATTTCTACATCATTATCATTACTAGATTGAGCATCATCATGAACATCATCAATAATATTTTTACTAGGTTCATGTTCATTACCAGATTGTGTTTCAGCATCAGACATAGAAATATCATTTGGATTATCAAGTGGTTCAGCAATAGGTTCACTAGAAGTTTGCACAATTCTATCATTTTTCTTCTTCTTCTTTTTAGAAGAACTAGGAACATCAATATTATTTCTTTGAGAATCCTGCTTGATTCTCTTAGGGTGGCCTTCAGGATACAAAGGTTCCTGAGTCATTCTACCAGTTCTAGTAGACACTCTAACAGCATAATCATTTTTCTTTCTATGCATTTCATCAAGCACTTCTATTTGAGCCTTAAGTACTTGTTATACTTGAGTGGTAACTATAGAAGCATGTTTGCTAACAAGTTTAAGTTCACCTTTAATATCAGCCATATAATCACCCAAGCGTCTAATCATATAAGCATTTTCTTTTAATTGTCTACCAAAATAAGCATTGAAGTCGTCTTGCTTATACATAAAGTTATCAAACTCATCCAAGCATTGACTAGCAATTTTTGTAGGAGGGACTTCAGCTTTATCATACCTATAGAGAGAATTTACCTTTACTACCTGTGTCGGGATATCGGGATTAGGAGGTTCTTCAGTAAATAAATAATTGAGATCATAGGTTTCTTCAATAGGCGATGAATTAAGACCATGTATTTCTTCAATAGGAGGTAAATTCTTAACGTCTTCAGCTTTAATACCTTTTTCTTTCATAGATTTCTTTGCCTCTTGCATATCTTCGGGACTGAGAAATAAAACACCTCTCTTCTTCGGAGTTGGTTTAGGAATAGGCTCGGTAATTGGAGCAGGAGCTGGCTCAGGAGTTGGCTCAGGAGGTGCCCAATTATTTTCATTTGTCAACATATTATTCAATAGAATTTCAGCTTCATCCGGTGTTCTTTCCCTGAAAAGAGAACCAGCACAACTATCCAGGTAATCTCTGGAAGCATCGGTTAGTCCATTATAAAAGGGATCAAGTATTTTAGGTTTCTTAAGAGGATGATCAGGTAAAGCATTAAGTAACTTGAGAAGCCTCCCCCAAGCTTGTGGGAGACTCTCTTCTTTAATTTGCACAAAGTTGTATATTTCCCTCAAAGCAGCTTGTTTCTTATGAGCAGGGAAATATTTAGCAGAGAAGTAATAAATCATATCCTGGGGACTACGCACACAACCAGGTTCAAGAGAATTAAACCATATCTTAGCATCACCCTTTAATGAGAACGGAAATATTTTGAGTATATAAAGGTAACGCGATCTCTCATCATTAGTAAACATGGCAGCTATATCATTTAACTTAGTAAGATGTGCCATAATAGTTTCAGATTCATAGCCATAAAACGGATCAGATTCAACCAAAGTAATTATATCAGGATCAACAGAGAATTCATAATCCTTATCAGGAACACATATAGGTGAAGTAGCAAAAGCAGGGTCAGGTCTCATTTTATCTCTAAGTGATTCTTTGTTCCATTTAATTAATAACCTCTTAAGCTCATATCTATCTTTGCAAGCTAAAATAGCGGCAGAAGATTCCCTATCAAAAAGATAACCTTCAGGAATAATAGGCATATTTTCATCATCACTATCATCATCGTATTCAGATTCAATAATTTCTTTTTCTCTAGCCCTAGCAATTTGTTCATCAAGAAATTCACTAAGGGGTACAGTAGTATCAGGCATAGAAGCAGTTTCATCATAAGTATCATGCATAGCAGAAATGGCATCATCGATAACATGCGACATATCAGAACGAATAGCAGAAGCAGATGTAGGTGTCGCAAACTTACTCATAACAGAAGGTGAATCAAGTGCAGAGCTAGATGGCAGTTCCTTACCTCCCCTCGTAGTTGAGGGATAGATCTTGGTTTTTGGATCTCTCAAGTTCTTCATAGTGATAAGCAGATATAAATCCCAAGTGACTCAAAGAATAGAGCTGTGCTCCCCGGCAACGGCGCCAGAAATTAGTCTTGATAACCCACAAGTACAGGGGATCGCAACAACTTTCGAGGGTAGAGTATTCAACCCAAATTTATTGATTCGACACAAGGGGAGCCAAAGAATATTCTCAAGTATTAGCAGCTGAGTTGTCAATTCAACCACACCTGTGTAACGCCCTCGATTCAATCGTACACTAATCATACACGCAAATGTGTACGATCAAGATCAAGGACTCACGGGAAGATATCACAACACAACTCTAGACACAAATTAAAATAATACAAGCTTTATATTACAAGCCAGGGGCCTCGAGGGCTCGAATACATAAGCTCGAATACACAAGAGTCAGCGGAAGCAACATTATCTGAGCACAGACATAAGTTAAACATTTTTGCCTTAAGAAGGCTAGCACAAAAGCATCTACGATCGAAAAGGCAAGGCCTCCTGCCTGGGAGCCTCCTAACTACTCCTGGTCATCGGCGGTCTTCGTCACGTGGTAGTAGACGCCCTCGGTGTAGTAGCAGTCGTCAAAGGTGTCATCTGGCTCCTGGACTCCGTCATCTGGTTGCGTCATCCGAGAAGAAAGGAAAAGGGGAAAAAGAGGGAGCAAAGCAACCGTGAGTACTCATCCAAAGTACTCGCAAGCAAGGATCTACACTACAGATGCAACATTATCAAAGGAAGGCTGTATATGTGGACTGGGCTGTAGAAATGCCAGAATAGAGAGAAGGCCTAGTCCTATCGAAGACTAGCATCTTCTGGAAACCACCCGCAGCAAATAGGAGGGAGTAGAGTAGCATAAAGTAAAGTAGCAGTAGCGTTATCAACCTCGGCCAGAGATCCTTTCTCGACTCCCTGCGAGAAAGAAATCCCAGAGCCGTACTATCCAATTATCAACACAATCCAATTCTCATCACCATCCATTTCTCATCTCAATCCATTTCTCATCATGAGTATCCAGTTCTAGTTGTATCGATCGGGATACAACTCCAAGTGTCCGTTACCGTAGGACAGGCTATCGATAGATGTTTTCTTCCCTGCAGGGGTGCACCAACTTACCCACCACACTCGATTAATTCCGGCCGGACACACTTTCCTGGGTCATGCCCGGCCTCGGCCAAACAATACGCCGCAACCCGACCTAGGCTTAATGGAGAGGCCAGCACGCCGGACTAAACCTATGCCCCCAGGAGTCATGGGCCATCTCCCCGGAAACTCCTGCACGTTGCGAACGCGGCCGGTGAGCAGACCTAGCTACCTCCTTAAAAAGGTAGGTGCCTACCAGTCCAACCCGGCGCGTGCCGCTCAGTCACTGACGTCTATTAAGCTTCGGCTGATGCATATGACGCAGAACGCCCATACTATGCCCACGTGATGGTTAGTGCTATCAGGCCAGAGGCCCCTCGGATCAAATATCCAAATCGTAGTGGATTAGGAACGCGCGGTAACAAGCAAAGACTCACGAAAGATGTGACCCCGTTGCCCCGTCTCGAGGACTTGCGGCAAGGGCTAAGAATGCCCGGCCACGCCTCGTAATTATCTCACGGGCACCTTCCAGGTCAACCCGACTCCTCATCACTCGCAATTATGCTCGCGCAGGCACCCCTCAGGGTCGACCCGTCTTTAGTAACATGGTTCAGTGTAAAGTCATAGTAACCATAGTAACTGTGTGTTTAAACATCAAGGGGAAAACCCCAAGGAATCACCCCCGGTGAATTCCACTCGATGTAATCATCAAGGTGAACGTAAGAGGAATCACCCCCGAGGTTCACACTTGAGGGGTTGCACGACAGAGTCATATCAGAAGGGGTTAAGGTGGAATCACCCTCGATGACCACGACCGAATAGCTACACTACAGGGTTAACATCAGAAGTGCTGTAGAGGTCTCACCCTCGGCACTCGATAGTAACCCAGCAGTGTCGAACAACTAAGGGGAAAGTGATGTGCGGTGCCGGGGCCTGGTCTTCAATCCCGTTGATCGGGTCTTCAATGATGAAGCAGGGGCAACAAGGACAAGGTGGGGGTCACTGATGGATCACTAACCAACCTATACTAAGCAGTTTAGGATAAGCAGGTAAGGTACAACAGTAGATACAAAAGCAGGCTATGCATCAGAATAGGAGCAAACAATAACAGTAGTAAAATCTAATGCAAGCATGAGAGAATGGAATGGGCGATATCGGGATGATCAAAGGGGGGCTTGCCTGGTTGCTCTGGCAAGGAGGGTTCGTTGTCGACGACGTAGTCGATCACCGGGGCATCAGCGGCCTCGGGGTCTACCGGAGAGCAGAGGGGGAAGAAACAGTAAATAAAAAGCAAACATAGCATCACAAAGCATAACGTGGCAATATGTTGTGCCGGGAGTGACCTAACGTATGGCTACACGATAAAGGTGAAGGGGGAATTCAACCGGGAATGTTTTCCCGGTTCTGGACCTGTGTCAGACAGATGACCGTAGGGGGAAAGTTCCATGTTCAACATGCTAGGGGCATGTGACAGATGAACAGACCGCGTATTCGGATTCGTTGGATTTTTCTGAGCAACTTTCATATAGAAAACATTTTCATCCGAGTTACGGTTTATTTTCTATGAATTTTTAATGTTTTATTAATATTCGGAACTTATTTAAATTAACAGAAAAGGAATATGACGTCAGCATGACGCCATGCTGACATCAGCAAGTCAACAGACCCACTGACTGGTCAAACTGACCAGTGGGTCCCACCTGTCATAGACAGTGGACTAACAGAACTTTAAACTAACTAAAAAGAGGTTAAATTAACAGCTGGGCCCCTTATGGCAGTGGCAGATTAGATTACTAATTACTTTTAACTTATAAAAACATTTTAATTAGCTTAAATAAGCGGTGGGGCCCGCACGTTAGTGGCTGGGGCTGCCCAGTCAGCAGTTGACTGGGTCAACCCGGTCAACTGGGGCCCGTGGGGCCCGCTGGCAGTGACCCTGGGGGTGGCCCTAGGTCGGCCACGTCGGCGGTCGGCGCCGGAGTTGCGTCGGCGAGCTCTCCGCGGTGGCGAGTCCGCTGGAGAGGCTCGGATCTTCGCTACAGAACACCAAATCACGCGTTTTCACTCGCGTTCGAACGCTGACGCTGTCGCGCGTCGAGTGGTGCCACTGGACCGACCGGAGATGGCCGGAACAGGGAGCTGCAAGGTCGCCGGCGGAGGCGGTCTACGGTAGCTCGGCGAAAACGAAGAACTAGCGCGCTCACAAGCGATCTAAAGCGTTAGGCCGCACCGCTGGAGTGCCCCGAGCACGATGGTGTGCTCGGACGGCCTTGGCATCGATGGAAGCGACGACGATGAGCGGCACGGCGGAGCTGAGCTCGGTCGTCCATGGCGGCGATGTTATTCACAGCAGAACAAGGGGAAAGCAGGGGGAGGACGTGCGGTGCTCACCGTGTGGGCGCAAGGAGGCCCCGTGAGTGAACGGGAGCGCAGAGGGAGGTCGAATCAATGACGACGGCATCCGACGACCCGCGGAGGAGGAAGAAGGGGATCCGACGCTTCGGTGCTCCCCATCCCCCGCTGAGGCCACCAGTCGATGGAGAGGGCGATGTCAGAGGTCACCGACAAGGTCAGCGGGCGCGGGGCCACTGGTGGCCGCGACAACGTTGGAGGACGGCGGCGAGGGCGCTCGGGCCACGAATCTGGAGGAGAGGAGGGCGGAGCAAGCGAGGGAGAGGGAGGGAGAGTGGAAAGTGGGCGAGTGGGAGGCGAGGAGGCCGAGGCACCCGGGCGTCGCCGGCGAGGCGGGTCCGGCAGGGACGGCGCCCCTGTAGCGGCGCGCACCGGGGGAACAGGAAGGGGGCACGGTGCGGGGAGCTGGGCCGGCTGGTTGAGGTGGGCCGAGGCCCATGGGGGGGGCATGGTGGCCAGCTGGGCCAGTCGGCCCAGTTGAGGGGGGGGGGCTTTTCCTTTTTCTTTGTTTTTTTTAATTTCCAGCAGCAATTTGCCTTTTCCTTTTAGCCATTAGGACTTTGCAAAATTATGTCATTGGGCAAGATAATTTCAAGGAATTATTGTGCACTGCCACAAAAAGGTTGGGAGGCTTTTGGAATAGTTGCCAATTTTATAAATTAAAAAGGCATTTAATTTATTGCTTAGGTCACTGTTTTAAGTAGTTTAGGCCACTCAAACGTTTTACAAAAATGTTGGTTCACCACCAATATTAACAAATGATTATTTGCCACCTGATGAACATTTAGTTTTCATGAAAGAATAAGCAAATATTTGACATGCAATTTGAATTTGACTTTGAAGCAGATTTTGGACAAGTGGCCTTTTGGCATGATGATCATGATGACATGACCTACATTAGGGGGAGATTACTGTAGTGTGATGCTGGGGATGTTACAAATCTCCTCCACTACAAGAAATCTCGTCCCGAGATTTACGTGGGGAAGTAAAGAGCAACTTCGGGAGAACTGACCCTTATAGGGTTAATTATCAAATGAACAATTCAGGGAATGAGGTAGAAAAATCTCTCGAGTTGAAACTTATTAAAACATCGAGAGCAAAGTATGAAGGTACAATAGGAAGTTTCAAACGAATGGACAAATGATTGATACCTGAACAGAGTGTGAGAAAGGGGTTCAGAGCATCGGGAATAGATCATCTCTCGAAAGGTGGCTCGTGACATGATACGAAGCCAAATGCAAGAATATTTCAGAATCAAAGATATATAGGAGAGTCAGGTTCCGAACCTATGGAACTGTGGGTTATGGGCCCACCATGTGGGTTAATAGAAGAAAGGGGGCCGATAGCAAGGCATGTTAGATGATAGACTGTCAGTTATGTTGGCAACAACGTTGGCACCAAGGGCGAGGGACAAAGAGAACCATTTTCCTGCTTGTTGAACGAGGCGGACCAATAGGCAAAGTTCTCGTCCATCGGGGGTTACCAGGATGTCGTGAGCAATAGTAACAGGGTCACACTAACAGAGTTGTAAACCGAGGTGTTTCCATAAGCAGGGAATTGTTTCTGCTTATAACATATATAGATCACAAGAAAAGTTGAGCAAACCAATGGAAAGGAAAATGTGTTTATCGAATCAAACAACCCAAAGGAAAGGAAGATGTGTTTACTCATAAGAGTTGGGATTATATCCCTCCCAAGGGGAAGCGGAGCAGGATATACACGATATGACAACAAGTTTAAATATCATTTAGATAAAGGGGGCGAGGGGATAATCATGATATTACCCATACAATGGTGTTTGGATAATAGATCAAGAAACATTCGACAGTGTGCTTCCAATGTTCATGGTTGATATGCGGAATACCTCAGTCATGCTTCGAGGTAGCATTAACTTGGTGTTACAAGTAGGGGCTGGAGTTGAAGATCACAAGAAATACTCAAAGAACGATTGCAGGAATAGCAAGGAGTCCAAGGTATAACCAAGACATGATCAACATGTGTTGGAAAGAAGATAAGGGGGTTGTCAATGATAATTCAAATCATTGAAGGTCAAGGATAGTATTTCTCACCATGAATTCAATTGTCATTTCAACAGAAGTCAAAATGTTGATGCTGATCACGACACCTTTGTCAAGAGGCTCTATGAAGATGCCATCGAACAACAACGACATCAAGCAAAAGGAATGTTGAAGCAAAGGCTATTGGAACCACGTATACGACACAAGCTCGGATTCAAGCTTGTTGTTCAAGGAGGAATGATAAGATGAGGAAGATTGACGTAAGCATAGCTCGTCGTCGGAAGTTGTGCTCCAGAAGAAGGACCAGATAGCACAGTTAAAATTAGCTCGATAATGATATAGCCGATCAGGCTAGGAATGATGTGATGGAGTATCATTCCAATGAGAATTCACAAGAGGTAGTGCAATGACACAATATCCTCGAGATAACTGGGGGCAACACTCGAGGTAGATCGAAATAGAGGTTGGATAGATGAAAAGATCTATAGAAGACAAGTATTTTAACTTGTTCGAGAAATGGAATCAAAGTGGAACAATCATGGTCAGAACCACAGTTGCAAAGGACCAAACATAGTTACCAGATGAACTTATAACAAGGGGATTATTATTATCACAAGAAGCTTCCATGATAAGTTCCACATCGGGTCCATGGGCATGAACACAAAGTTCAAGGTCGACTCCCACTTCTTCAATGCATAACCTTTCATTTACTTCTCGCGTTCAATGAAGTTGTAGTGTTGAAATGTTATCTGGCAAAACACCAGAAGAGTAAGACTCATTAAAAACTCTCGGGTTCAAACGGATTAGGGGAGGCATAGGTTCAACCCATAGGGGCATCTTAGGAACCTATTCCACAAACTTCAAAAGTAAACAACACAAGCTCGAAGTAGAGCATGGTTGACAAAAGGGGAGGATACAATTTACCAAAGGCTTTATGTATCCGAGAAAAGGCTCACAAGGTTATTGCATATGAAGGATGTTGTCGGATAACAACCCGGCAATGGGCCTGCCGGTCCACAATGGAGCTGATGTGAGTATCGGTACTCAATCAGAGGAAGAAAGAATGCAAAGGCATCGGATTATAGAACATCTGAATAATTCGATGCTTAGATAACAAAGGAATTATGATTTCCTAAATGAAGGATCAGAAGCAGATGCTCTGATCAAGGATGGATAGGTAGAATAGACCTAGGGGCACAATTGATGACAAATAGATTGGTCGAGAACCAGCTCATGTTCAAAATGACGTCTAAGCCAAAAAGATATAGAAGGATCACTGATGATTGTGTGCCTTCACACACATGTTGAATCAATAGGATCAAAATGAAGGTGTCGAAGGATACTAATGAATATTGCTACACATATGGAAAGCATCCATAATGCAAGCAGACAAGTAATTGCAGAGCAATAGTTTGAAGAGGATACTCAAAAGATCGGGTAGTATTTCCAAGTATTTTGAAAAGCATATGAACAACTGGGGATGAGCGGACCCCGGTTAAGTGAATTATCCTTAGTGCAAAAAGAAGCTGCAAAGCAGTAGGCACAAGGATTCTCGAAACAACGGAGAGTGCTAGGGGTATCTTGTAACAACATGAGCAACTGGGGATGAAGGTACAAATGGCAAGGAGGTTATTCACGAGGATTACCGGTGGTCAGGAACTGTAAGGCAATGTGCATAGAGTCTCGAGAGACATCGAGGAGTAACCGCAGAATCTTCTGGCGAAGCAAGTGATCATCGGTAAGGTCGGCGCTCTCCGGGAGGAAGTGGGTACGAGAACCTAATGTCAGAGTTAGTAAATTCATTTAACCCGAGTAGAAGAGAGTTCAGAGTCCCAGAGTATAGACGAGGAATAAAAGATCCTAATACCACCCAATAGCGACGTGGGCCCGTAAGCCACACAGCCAATGTTAGTAAAAGTTTTTTAGTGGCTAGACTCAACTTCGGCCAAGGAGTTGGAAAGGGGGCTACCTACAGGCAGTCGGCTCTGATACCAACTTGTAACGCCCTCGATTCAATCGTACACTAATCATACACGCAAATGTGTACGATCAAGATCAAGGACTCACGGGAAGATATCACAACACAACTCTAGACACAAATTAAAATAATACAAGCTTTATATTGCAAGCCAGGGGCCTCGAGGGCTCGAATACATAAGCTCGAATACACAAGAGTCAGCGGAAGCAACATTATCTGAGCACAGACATAAGTTAAACATTTTTGCCTTAAGAAGGCTAGCACAAAAGCATCTATGATCGAAAAGGCAAGGCCTCCTGCCTGGGAGCCTCCTAACTACTCCTGGTCATCGGCGGTCTTCGTCACGTGGTAGTAGACGCCCTCGGTGTAGTAGCAGTCGTCAAAGGTGTCATTTGGCTCCTGGACTCTGTCATCTGGTTGCGTCATCCGAGAAGAAAGGAAAAGGGGAAAAAGAGGGAGCAAAGCAACCGTGAGTACTCATCCAAAGTACTCGCAAGCAAGGATCTACACTACAGATGCAACATTATCAAAGGAAGGTTGTATATGTGGACTGGGCTGCAGAAATGCCAGAATAGAGAGAAGGCCTAGTCCTATCGAAGACTAGCATCTTCTGGAAACCACCCTCTTGCAGCAAACAGGAGGGAGTAGAGTAGCATAAAGTAAAGTAGCAGTAGCGTTATCAACCTCGGCTAGAGATCCTTTCTCGACTCCCTGCGAGAAAGAAATCCCAGAGCCGTACTATCCAATTATCAACACAATCCAATTCTCATCACCATCCATTTCTCATCTCAATCCATTTCTCATCATGAGTATCCAGTTCTAGTTGTATCGATCGGGATACAACTCCAAGTGTCCGTTACCGTAGGACAGGCTATCGACAGATGTTTTCTTCCCTGCAGGGGTGCACCAACTTACCCACCACGCTCGATTAACTCCGGCCGGACACACTTTCCTGGGTCATGCCCGGCCTCGGCCAAACAATACGCCGCAACCCGACCTAGGCTTAATAGAGAGGCCAGCACGCCGGACTAAACCTATGCCCCCAGGAGTCATGGGCCATCTCCCCGGAAACTCCTGCACGTTGCGAATGCGGCCGGTGAGCAGACCTAGCTACCTCCTTAAAAAGGTAGGTGCTTACCAGTCCAACCCGGCGCGCGCTGCTCAGTCGCTGACGTCTATTAAGCTTCGACTGATGCATACGACGCAGAACGCCCATACTATGCCCACGTGATGGTTAGTGCTATTAGGCCAGAGGCCCCTCGGATCAAATATCCAAATCGTAGTGGATTAGGAATGCGCGGTAACAAGCAGAGACTCACGAAAGATGTGACCCCGTTGCCCCGTCTCGAGGACTTGCGGCAAGGCCTAAGAATGCCCGGCCACGCCTCGTAATTATCTCACGGGCACCTTCCAGGTCAACCCGACTCCTCATCACTCGCAATTATGCTCACGCAGGCACCCCTCAGGGTCGACCCGTCTTTAGTAACATGGTTCAATGTAAAGTCAGAGTAACCATAGTAACTGTGTGTTTAAACATCAAGGGGAAAACCCGAGGAATCACCCCCGGTGAATTCCACTCAATGTAATCATCAAGGTGAACGTAAGAGGAATCACCTCCGAGGTTCACACTTGAGGGGTTGCACGACAGAGTCATATCAGAAGGGGTTAAGGTGGAATCACCCTCGATGACCACGACCGAATAGCTACACTACAGGGTTAACATTAGAAGTGATGTAGAGGTCTCACCCTCGGCACTCGATAGTAACCCAGCAGTGTCGAACAACTAAGGGGAAAGTGATGTGCGGTGCCGGGGCCTGGTCTTCAATCCCGTTGATCGGGTCTTCAATGATGAAGCAGGGGCAACAAGGACAAGGTGGGGGTCACTGATGGATCACTAACCAACCTATACTAAGCAGTTTAGGATAAGCAGGTAAGGTACAACAGTAGATACAAAAGCAGGCTATGCATCAGAATAGGAGCAAACAATAACAGTAGTAAAATCTAATGCAAGCATGAGAGAATGGAATGGGCGATATCGGGATGATCAAAGGGGGGGCTTGCCTGGTTGCTCTGGCAAGGAGGGGTCGTTGTCGACGATGTAGTCGATCACTGGGGCATCAGCGGCCTCGGGGTCTACCGGAGAGCAGAGGGGGAAGAAACAGTAAATAAAAAGCAAACATAGCATCACAAAGCATAACGTGGCAATATGTTGTGCCCGGAGTGACCTAACGTATGGCTACACGATAAAGGTGAAGGGGGAATTCAACCGGGAATGTTTTCCCGGTTCCGGACCTGTGTCAGACAGATGACCGGAGGGGGAAAGTTCCATGTTCAGCATGCTAGGGGCATGTGACAGATGAACAGACCGCGTATTCGGATTCGTTGGATTTTTCTGAGCAACTTTCATATAGAAAACATTTTCATCTGAGTTACGGTTTATTTTCTATGAATTTTTAAAGTTTTATTAATATTCGGAAATTATTTAAATTAACAGAAAAGGAATATGACGTCAGCATGACGCCATGCTGACATCAGCAAGTCAACAGACCCGCTGACTGGTCAAACTGACCAGTGGGTCCCACCTGTCATAGACAGTGGACTAACAGAACTTTAAACTAACTAAAAAGAGGTTAAATTAACAGCTGGGCCCCTTATGGCAGTGGCAGATTAGATTACTAATTACTTTTAACTTATAAAAACATTTTAATTAGCTTAAATAAGCGGTGGGGCCCGCACGTTAGTGGCTGGGGCTGCCCAGTCAGCAGTTGACTGGGTCAACCCGGTCAACTGGGGCCCGTGGGGCCCACTAGCAGCGACCCTGGGGGTGGCCCCAGGTCGGCCACGTCGGCGGTCGGCGCCGGAGTTGCGCCGGCGAGCTCTCCGCGGCGGCGAGTCCACCGGAGAGGCTCGGATCTTCGCTACAGAACACCAAATGACGCGTTTTCACTTGCGTTCGAACTCTGACGCTGTCGCGCGTCGAGTGGTGCCACTGGACCGACCGGAGATGGCCGGAACAGGGAGCTGCAAGGTCGCCGGCGGCGGCGGTCTACGGTAGCTCGGTGAAAATGAAGAACTAGGGCGCTCACAAGCGATCTAAAGCGTTAGGCCGCACCGCTGGAGTGCCCCGAGCACGATGGTGTGCTCGGACGGCCTTGGCATCGATGGAAGCGATGACGATGAGCGGCACGGCGGAGCTGAGCTCGGTCGTCCATGGCAGCGATGTTATTCGCAGCAGAACGAGGGGAAGGCAGGGGGAGGACGTGCGGTGCTCACCATGCGGGCGCAAGGAAGCCCCGTGAGTGAACGGGAGCGCAGAGGGAGGTCGAATCAACGACGACGGCATCCGACGACCCGCGGAGGAGGAAGAAGGGGATCCGACGCTTCGGTGCTCCCCATCCCCCGCTGAGGCCACCAGTCGATGGAGAGGGCGATGTCAGAGGTCACCGACAAGGTCAGCGGGCGCGGGGCCACCGGTGGCCGCGACAACGATGGAGGACGGCGGCGAGGGCGCTCGGGCCACGGATCTGGAGGAGAGGAGGGCGGAGCGAGCGAGGGAGAGGGAGGGAGAGTGGCAAGTGGGCGAGTGGGAGGCGAGGAGGCCGAGGCGTCGGGGAGGCGCAAGCCTTATCCCCTCGCCCGGGCGTCGCCGGCGAGGCGGGTCCGGCGGGGACGGCGCCCCTGTAGCGGCGCGCACCGGGGGAACAGGAAGGGGGCGCGGTGCGGGGAGCTGGGCCGGCTGGTTGAGGTGGGCCGAGGCCCATGGGGGGGCACGGTGGCCAGCTGGGCCAGTCGGCCCAGTTGAGGGGGGGGGGCTTTTCCTTTTTCTTTGTTTTTTTAATTTCCAGCAGCAATTTGCCTTTTCCTTTTAGCCATTAGGACTTTGCAAAATTATGTCATTGGGCAAGATAATTTCAAGGAATTATTGTGCACTGCCACAAAAAGGTTGGGAGGCTTTTGGAATAGTTGCCAATTTTATAAATTAAAAAGGCATTTAATTTATTGCTTAGGTCACTGTTTTAAGTAGTTTAGGCCACTCAAACCTTTTACAAAAATGTTGGTTCACCACCAATATTAACAAATGATTATTTGCCACCTGATGAACATTTAGTTTTCATGAAAGAAGAAGCAAATATTTGACATGCAATTTGAATTTGACTTTGAAGCAGATTTTGGACAAGTGGCCTTTTGGCATGATGATCATGATGACATGACCTACATTAGGGGGAGATTACTGTAGTGTGATGCTGGGGATGTTACAACCTGGAAACTTAGTATCTGCAGCAAAGTGTTTAGTGGCAAAGTAATATGATAGTAGTGGTAGCGGCAACAAAAGTAAAGACAGTAATAGTAATGTTTTTGGTATTTTGTAGTGATTGTAACAGTAGCAGCGGGAAAGTAAATAGGCGAGAACCAGTATATGGAAAACTCGTAGGCACCGGATCAGTTATGGATAATTATGCCAGATGCGGTTCATCATGTAACAGTCATAACATAGGGTGACACAGAACTAGCTCCAATTCATCAATGTAATGTAGGCATGTATTCTGTATATAGTCATACGTGCTTATGGAAAAGAACTTGCATGACATCTTTTGTCCTACCCTCCCGTGGCAGCGGGGTCCTATTGGAAACAAAGGGATATTAAGGCCTCCTTTTAATAGAGAACTGGAACAAAGCATTAGCACATAGTGAATACATGAACTCCTCAAACTATGGTCTTCACCGGGAGTGGTCCCGATTATTGTCACTTCGAGGTTGCCGGATCATAACACATAGTAGGTGACTATAGACTTGCAAGATAGGATCAAGAACTCACATATATTCATGAAAACATAATAGGTTTAGATCTGAAATCATGGCACTCGGGCCCTAGTGACAAGCATTAAGCATAGCAAAGTCATAGCAACATCAATCTCAGAACATAATGGATACTAGGGATCAAACCCTAACAAAACTAACTCGATTACATGATAAATCTCATCCAACCCATCACCGTCCAGCAAGCCTACGATGTAATTACTCACGCACGGCAGTGAGCATCATGAAATTGGTGATGGAGGATGGTTGATGATGACGACGACGACGAATCCCCCTCTCCGGAGCCCCGAACGGACTCCAGATCAGCCCCCCCGAGAGGTTTTAGGGCTTGGCGGCGGCTCCGTATCGTAAAACACGATGATTTCTTCTCTCTAATTTTTTTCTCTCTAAAAGCAAATATATAGAGTTGGAGTTGGCGTCGGAGGGTCTCCAGGGGGCCCACAAGGTAGAGGACGCGCCCTAGGGGGGGGGGCGCCCCCCACCCTCGTGAGAAGGGTGTGGCCCCCTGGTCTTCATATTTGGCGAGGATTTTTTATTATTTTTTCTAAGACCTCCCGTGGAGTTTCAGGTCATTCTGAGAATATTTGTTTTCTGCACATAAAATAATATCATGGTAATTCTGCTGAAAATAACGTCAGTCCGGGTTAGTTCCATTCAAATCATACAAGTTAGAGTAAAAAACAAGGGCAAAAGTGTTTGCAAAAGTAGATACGACGGAGACGTATCAATGTCCACCCTATGTTAATCTGGTAGGTTTGCCGGTGCGGAAGCCCAGGTGGCGTCTTGAGGACGGATCCACAATGGCCTACCGGGCAGACCACCTCGCTGCTCTTGACGAGGCCGCTCGAGCTGTCGAGTGGACTCGAGACAGAACGAGAGCGTTGCTAATCGCAGAAGGTCACCCCTGCCGTTCTCGACGCAGCCGCTCGAACTGTTGAGCAGGCTCGAAACAGAACAAGGGCGTTGCCAATAGTGGTAGGGCCCCATCGTGTGCAGGTTTTCCATACACAGGGCAAGATCATCAAGGACGATAACTATATATAAAAAGGAATTACTCACTAGTTTCGCATGACTTAGCTTTTCTGCCGCTGCGTGAGCGTTCGCCGCGTCCACCGAGGATGCCATTTGTTCGGTCGTCTCCTTTCTTGAAGTGACCACCATGATGAAGCTGTTGCTTCGTCCAGACCAGATTCTCACAACTGCGCACGCCCTACCTGGCGTGCCAGAGATGTCGGCGGGAAACGACACCTACGGGGTCACTAGGATCCCTTCTACGGTTGGCGGTGATGACCCACAAGTGTAGGGGATCTATCATAGCCTTTTCGATAAGTAAGAATGTCGAACCCAACGAGGAGCAGAAGGAAATGATAAGCATATTTCAGTAAGGTATTCTCTACAAGCACTGAAATTATCGGTAACAGATAGTTTTGTGATAAGGTAATTTGTAACGAGTAGCAAGTAATAAAAGTAAATAAGGTGCAACAAGATGGCCCAATCCTTTTTGTAGCAAAGGACAAGCCTGGACAAACTCTTATATGAAGTAAAGCGCTCCCGAGGACACATGGGAATTATCGTCGAGCTAGTTTTCATCACGTTCATATGATTCACGTTCGGTACTTTGATAATTTGATATGTGGGTGGACCGGTGCTTGGGTACTGCCCTTACTTGGACAAGCATCCCACTTATGATTAACCCCTATTGCAAGCATCCGCAACTAAAACAGAAGTATTAAGGTAAACCTAACCATAATATGAAACATATGGATCCAAATTAGCCCCTTACGAAGCAACGCATAAACTAGGGTTTAAGCTTCTGTCACTCTAGCAACCCATCATCTACTTATTACTTCCCAATGCCTCCCTCTAGGCCCAAACAATGGTGAAGTGTCACGTAGTCAACGTTCAGATGACACCACTAGAGGGATGACAACATACATCTCATCAAAATATCGAACGAATACCAAATTCACATGACTACTTATAGCAAGACTTCTCCCATGTCCTCAGGAACAAACGTAACTACTCACAAAGCATATTCATGTTCATAATAAGAGGGGTATTAATATGCATAATTGATCTGAACATATGATCTTCCACCAAGTAAATCAACTAGCATCAACTACAAGGAGTAATCAACACTACTAGCAACCCACAGGTACCAATCTGAGGTTTGGATACAAAGATTGGATACAAGAGATGAACTAGGGTTTCAGATGAGATGGTGCTGGTGAAGATGTTGATGGATATTAACCCCTCTTGATGAGAGGATCGTTGGTGATGACGATGGTGATGATTTCCCCCTCCCGGAGGAAAGTTTCCCTGGCATAACAGCTCCGCGGGAGCCCTAGATTGGTTCCGCCTCGTGGCGGCGGAGTTTCGTCCCGTGATCTAGCTTATGATTTTGTCCTCGACGAAAGACTCCATATAGCCAAAGATGGGCATCGGAGGGCCACCAGGGGGCCCACGAGGCAGGGGGCATATTTTTATATATTCTGAAACGTGGTCTCGTGAAGTTTCAGGACTTTTGGAGATGTGCAGATTAGGTCTCTAATATTTGCTCCTTTTCCAGCACAGAATTCCAGCTGCCGGCATTCCCCCTCTTCATGTAAACCTTGTAAAATAAGAGAGAATAGGCATAAATATTGTGACATAATGTGTAATAACAGCCCATAATGCAATAAATATCGATATAAAAGCATGATGCAAAATGGACATATCAACTCCCCCAAGCTTAGACCTCGCTTGTCCTCAAGCGAAAGCCGAAATCGAAAAATATGTCCACATGTTTAGAGATAGAGGTGTCGATAAAATAAAATACATACACGAGGGCATCATGATCATTCTTAGAACAGCCACACACACACACACCCACACACAAACACACACACACACACACACACACACATATATATATATATATATATATATATATATATATATATATATGATCTCCCATGCTAAAGTAACAATTCATTCACATACTCAAGTATGAATCAGAAACTTCATTGAAAACTAACAAACTATAATCTTAGTCATTGAAGCAATTGCAATTTATCATAACATAGGAAAGAGTCAATATAAGAGCTTCTCAGCAAGTCCACATACTCAACCATCTTTTAGTCTTTCACAATTGCTAACACTCACGCGATATTTATGGTTATGAAGTTTTAATCGGACACAGAGAAAGACAGGGGCTTATAGTTTTGCCTCCCAACATTTTACCTCAAGGGTAATGTCAACAATAATAGTTCATGAAAACCCACATCCAATTAGCCATATATATCAGAATCTTTCCAACACATTGTGCCCGCCAAAGGATAAAATGTAAAAAGGAAAGGTGAAGATCACTGTGACTCTTTGCATGAAGTATAATACAAGAATAAAAGATAGGCCCTTCGCAGAGGGAAGCAGAGGTTGTCGTGTGCTTTTATGGTTGGATGCATGAAATCTTAATGCAAAAGAATGTCACTTTATATTAGCACTTGTGATAGGGACCTTTATTATGCAGTTCGTCGCTTTTATTTCTTACACATCACAAGATCGTATAAAGCTTATTTTCTCCACATTAATAAGTCATACATATTTAGAGGGCAATTCTTATTGCTTGCAACAATGACAACTTACTTGATGGATCTTACTCAATCCATAGGTAGATATGGTGGACTCTCATGGCAAAACTGGGTTTAGGGATATTTGGAAGCACAAGTAGTATCTCTACTTGTGAAAAGAAATTGGCTAGCAAGAGAGGGAAAGGCAAGCTCAACATGTTGGATGATCCATGACAATATAATTTATCTCAAATGTAAGAAAACATAACCCATTACGTTGTCTTCCTTGTCCAACGTCAACTCTTTAGCATATCATACTTTAATGAGTGCTCAAAATTATAAAAGATGTCCAAGAAAGTATATTTATATGTGAAAACCTCTCTTGCTTTATTACTTCCTATTAATTGCAACAATGACCAAAAGTATGTTTGTCAACTCTCAACAACTTTTATTCATCATACTCTCTATATGTGAAGTCACTACTCCCCATAAGATCCATATGATCTCTTTATTTCTTCTCTTTTATTTTATTCCCTCAAGATCATAGCAAAATAGTCAAGCCCTTGGCTCAACACTAGTCTTTATTATATATAGCTCATGGACTTGATTACATAGAAGGATCATAAAGCAAAACTAAAACTAGATCATACTTAAAAGTATTCTACTAGATCAAGATATTACCAAAAGGATCGAACTAAGAAAAATGGTAAAGATAAAAGTGATGGTGATACGATACTGGGGCACTCCTCCAAGCTTGGCAGTTGCCAAGGGGAGTGCCCATACCCGATGTGTTTATGTAACATCCCAAAATTCTAAATTTTGGAATGTTATATTAAATAAATATTTATGATTGTTTGTTTGATTATTGTGTGACTAATTGTGTGAAATTGAGTGGCATTTGGAAATTTCAGAGGCATTTGAATTTTATTTGAATTTGGATTCAACTTGGCATTATCATATACCCCTGACAAATACTTGTTTAAAAGTATGAGAGGAGCTAACATGACACTCCAGAAAGTCAGGAGAAATTAATGCCAAAGGTTTTTGAATTCAAATTGGAGTTTATTTGGAATTAAGAAAAATGTTTTCTTCTAGTTTGGATTTTGCCTCTGGAAAAATGTTCACGTTGTAGGGTTTATTTTTCTGATTTTTTTGATATATATATGTACTATATAAAAATATTATAGGTTTACCTTATTTTAGTTTTTTTCCTCTGCCTTATTTCAAAAAAAAATCCAAACTAGCCAGGCCGACGACCCCGCCGGCGAAGCCGCCAACCCAGCGCAGCGCGCCGCACGCCCAAGCCGCCTTCGCCTCGGTCGCCCGCTCCCCTCTCGCTCGCCCCTGTGCTGCTGACCGCAGGGCCCCACTGCCCGATCGCTCTCGCCCGCGACCTTCCTCCTCCCCACACCAGAACCACGCCGTCGCCGCCGAATCCCGGATTTCTCGGGATCCTCTCCTCGATCCGCCCCCTCCTCCAAGCACCCTCCCCCTATATATACTCATCTCCCTCAACCGATTCTGCCCCAAAGCCCCCTCCGAGAACCCCGCCTCCTTCTCAATTGCTCGCCGGAGCCGAGCACCCCCGCCGCGCCATTGCCGCCCCACCGAGCTACTCCTACCCCCTCGCCGCCTCCTGAGACCACCTCCGCACTCCCCTCGCTCATCTGCACCTCCCCGTGCGCTTATGCGAGTCTGAAACTCACCGGAGCGCTGCCACCGCCGACGCCCGAACGCCACCGCCACCTCAACCTCGCCGCCGACCGTCTCCGACCACCTCCACCGGCGCCACGACCACCGTTGGACTCGTCATCGTCTGCTTCATCTCCCTGGCCACCCCACTGACGCCGAAGATCACCGGACGCCGCCACCGTCGTCGCCCGACGCACTCGCCGTCAACCACCACTGCGGTGAGCTCTCTCACCCTCCTCGTCCGTCTGATCTAGATTATACGGTCATGATTAGATTAGATCGAATAGTTAGGTTTTTTTACTAGATCGGTTTAGCTTCGGTTTATTTACGGTTTAGATCTAATCGGTTTAGCCGATCGGTCTTTCTCTTTTGGCCCATACGCGTTTTGGTTATTTTCCGCCCGAGCGCTGTTTAGTTTCAGCTCGCACACCCCGTAGCGCCCGTTAGTTTTTTTTGTTATTTTCGTTTCTGTTTTAAAAACAGAATATTTCTGATTTTATATTGCTTATAACTTTTATGTTTTAGATCCAAATTGATTGATTCTTTTTGCATTAGATTCAAAATTTGTTGAAGTTTCTGTTTGTACCATTGGATTTCAAATTTGAGTAGTTTAAAATTGAATTTGATGAAATTTATCCAAATCACTATTTTGGCCGTATCTTGAGTTTTATGAAATATTTTTGATTGATTCTTTTTGCTACTGTTTTGTCTATCCAGTAGCTTATAGTTATTCATTTTTAGTTTAATTTAATTAGGTTTATTGCGAAAATAGTATTGTTTTGCTTATGTAGTTGTTTTAGTCATATAATTAGTGTTTTTAATTATTTTTAGTTAATTCTTTTTGTAAATTTTTACATGTTGTCATATGTTTATGTTAGACTGCAGTAGATACATTTTTGTAGTTATTTACTAGTGTTTAGCTACTATTTTAGTATTTGTTTGTTTAGTTCATAGTGATAGTTGATAAAAGTAGTTCCACTAGTTTCAAAAGTAACTCTTTTTGCCACTTCATTATATTTGCCATTGATTCTGTTATTTAGGAGTAAATTAGTTTGATAATTATTTTAGTATTGTTTACTTTTGTCTTTTCCTAGTTGTTATAGTTGTTCTGGTGTTAACTAGTCAGCTACAATAGTTTTAATACTAGTTCCTTTTGCTAGTAAATGCTTTAGTAAATTATTTTGTTGTTGTTGTTTTATTAGAGTTATATTTTCCATGCTGTATAAAAGTTATTAGAGTAATTTAGTTTTAATAAGAAAGTTTTGATGGTTATTGTGTGAGTTGGTTTCTCCCTTGTTTTCATGAAGTTTTTCTTTGGAATTCTATTTGGTTTTCTTTGACTTCATTATTGTTTTCTTTATGGCTTTTCGATTGTTATTTTGATTGCTAGTATTGTTTGCTAAGATTATTGTTTATGTGAGTATAATGTTTGACTATATATATTTTCTCGGAGTGACAAATAGTTTATCAAAGATTCCGAGAGCGTTGTTATCTTCATCAAGTAATACCAGGCAAGTTCACTTTGACCATGTTTTCCATACCTATGTTTATTTGCATGTAGTAGCACCCTTTCAACAATCCTTCCAGTAGTGTTATTGAATCTTGTAGTTGAGTAGAATGCATGAGGTAGAAACCCATCCCCCTGTTACCAAACCCGGGACGTTACATAGTTTTAATGCTACGCTATAGTAGACGGGGTTTGGTATGAGTGCATGAGAGTGGTCTGAAGGAGGACTCTACGTCAATGGCGACAACTTCATGATGGCACCAGCAAGGACTGCATCTTCAGGACTCCTCAAGATTTCGAGACTCGAGACAAGAATTCAATACACACTACTTGGTGAAGGACGGTTGACGGGCACCATGGAGAAACAAGTGGTTGGCCTGGATGCATGGAGAAGCGCCATGACATCTTGCGGAAAGCTTCACCCAGACTTAAAGAGACGGAAGAATAATTCATGCTCGGAAGCTTACCTGTGCAACAGCAAGTCACTATGGGCTCTGGCTTGGTTGACCTTAGTTGTGACTCTGGCTGGGACGGTGCTAGCAGATGTAGAACTACGGTAGGATTGGATGAGCACCGGACAGTGGTCAGAGGAACTCTTCGGAACACCATGTTTCGGTCATCTTGTTCTCAAACACCCTGAAGTGCGAGAATGTAAAGAGAGGGATCGAATCTTGCGGGTAAAGTGTACAAACCTCTGCAGAGGGTTAAAAACCTAATCGATTAGCCGTGTCCCCGGTTATGGACAATTTGAGCCTCTGGACTTGGATCTATCTCAGAACTCTCAACACCGGACTGATAATTTAATTGTGGGCAACTTATGATGATTTGGGTATGAGACATCGATTGGCAGAAATCATGTCATGACAGAAAACTCCATAGTACAGACTCCTGATATTCCTTTGTTGTAGGGAAAATAAAACCAGCTTTTACACAAAAACATCAGACCGAGAGGCACAAAGCCATATTGCATATAGAATAGTTTTATCATCTGCTTTCCTCATATTGTGATCTTGCCGGTACATTCAATGTACTGACCTACACGGCTGCAACGTCTCATGTTGCAGATATGTTCCTTCCGACGAGTAAGATTATGGTACAGGGTTACGGTCTACACTCAACCTGCCGATGGCGTTGATGGGACTCCACACCCGATTATTTGTTTCCGCTGAGACTTATGAGGTATATATCAGTTTTACGTTATTTATACATGTGATTGCACTTTGATATATACATTGATGTACTGTGTGTGCCAGCATACCGATCCAGGGATGGCACAGATAAACAGAGGCTTGACCGTCTGAGGTCGGGTTGCTATAGATATGGTATCAGAGCACATGTTGACTGTAGGACGTGACCCTAGAAATCGGAAAGCCCCTAGGACAAGAAATATCTAAAACTTTATTTTCAAAAGAATCTATTACTTCCCATCTTTTCTGATTTTATCAAATAACCTCTCTTACTTCAAATAGTTAGAATATACCCCTTTCCCTTTTGACCACATGGAGGATCAACTAAATCCGCTCCAAGAAGGACAAGATATCGGACAATCGATGACCATTTTGGAGTAAAGAGGATTTCACCATGCATTAGAAGAGTTAAAGCTACAACAGTTGAAGACTCCGAAGACTTGAAGAATCTGAAGAATTATTTGACCTTTAGAATACCAAACCCATGTTATATACTTACGTTAGATGCGGCGATTTGTGAGCTGTCATTTGTTTGATGTTTTTCCGACAGACACAAAATAAAACTCATTTCTTCAAAACTATTGTTTGTATTGTGTGTATTCCTCCCCACCTCTCTCTTATATCACCCTAAAACCTTGGACCCAGTAGATGATGAATGAAGTTGGACTGGTATTCTCTGGACCGAAAACCCAGCCGGAGGCAAAGCTATGGATTCAGAACATGGAGAATCACTTCGGGAGCAATTTAGTTTCAAGGAAGAATGAAGTATCGTACGCTCTTCAGTACTTTGAAGGAAATGCTGCAACATGGTGGCAGATGCATCAAGCTATACAGGGATGGAATGGAGCAAGGACTTGGGAAGAATTCAAGAAGACTCTGACAAGATCACGTCTTATCCGGAAGCACCATGATACCCCAAGAAATAAACCTTGTCCCTGCAAGATTTGCGGAGAAATAGGACACACCCAGGAGAAACACAAGGATAGATGCCCTCATTGTGAGGAGAAACACCCAGCTGAGGAATGCCCTACTAGTCAGGTGACTTGTTTCTTGTGTGAAGGAACCACGCACTACCCAGCTCAGTGTCACATTTACCCCATGGTGCAACAAACTATTCAGAAGCAGGAAAAAGGAATGAAAGAAGACATCCGAGAAGTTGTGAAAGAACCTGTGATTAAGGAAAGTGTTGAAGACCCTGATGGAGAAAGCCTCAACAGATTTTACTCCAATGCCTGTTATTCATGTGGAGAAGAAGGACATTTTTCACAGTATTGCACCAAGAAAAGAAAAGAGTATCTGGGATACTTCCCAACAGAAGCAGTGGAGTTTGATCCACAGGGAATAGAATGTTCGATCAGAACGAAGAAAACCAGGAAGAGAAAACAAAGACACCCTCAGAACAACCCAATTTCTACAAAGAGGGACAAGAGTCATATTACCTGTTTTGAATGTAAGGACGTCGGGCATTATGCCAATGATTGTCTTGAAAGGAAGCAAGGAACTCAAGGAGCAGGCACCATCACCCAGAAGCCTCGAGACATGCCAGAAGTTATTTGTTTTCGCTGCAAGGAAGCAGGACATTTTGCTAAGGATTGTACAAGTCATGAGAAAGCCGGAGCTGAGTAGTGGAGATGTTGATATCAGAAATAAGGGTAGTATGGAAAACACTTTTTCATGAGAATGCGGGGTTGAGTTATGTAATAGATTACTCAGAGATTGTAATAATTCATGACTCAATAAAGTTGATATGTCATATGCTAAAAGGCTAAGGAGTTGTTATGTTTTATCTTGGAAATTAATATTCTGGGTGAACATGGAAGAAAATGAGTTGTGATGAATAAACTGGATATTGGAAATTGAGTTTGAAGTTTTGTTTGGATGATATGAATGTGTACCCGAGGAGATATGTACCTTATTCTGAGCACCATTTTTGTTTTACAACTGCAGATAACGACCCTTTATGAGTCTTTCCTTAAGGGCCCGGAAACGATCATGATCCTGACAAGTGATCATGATTACCCGAAGATCCTGAAGGACATGATGAAGCATATTCACCTTAAAGGAGATGCAGTCTACAAAGGCTACCCCTTCATGTAAAAGGGAGTGGAACTTTGGTATGTGGAGGTACACCTCCACCGTATGAAAGGAGTTTGCCCAAAGATGAAGGGGCAGTAGTTTTTCATCTCACGTGTACCACAAGCAACTTTCTTCGATGCTGTTCGTGAAGCGGCCATGGAAGCCATATGCCAGATCAGAGAAATACTTGAAGCAAGACTCCGTTATACTCAGGAATACCTAAGAGAAGTGCATGCAGAGATGATGGAGATGAAGCTCAAGGCCACCACGATGAAACAAAAGATTGAAGATTTCAAGGCGCATGTCACACAATTCCAGTGGGACTGAAGAATCCTCAAGGAGGAAAAATGAATAAAGTTGGAAGTAATGCCTGACCATACCAAACCATGTGGGTGGCAGCATTTGTAACAAAGTACTTTTTGGAAGTTGGATTTACGAAAAATGGTGAAGGATGTAATAAAATATTTGATATGAAAAATAATATGATTTATGGATAAACTAGTGCATTTCATTTTAGGCGTGGTAGTACTCCGTAAAGCCACAAGATCAATGAAGAAAGAAATGTGTTATTCATGACGGTCCATAGAAGGGAGCTGGACCAAATAAGTTGTAGTTTTGTATGATCGTCACCACAAGGGTATGAAGGAAGAAGTACTATTGGATTTAAAGGAGATGTAATGTTGGAATATGGAATGATAATCCTCGAAAGGATGAGTTAAAATTGTACAAGAGTTGAAGTGGGCCATAACCCACAGGCCCAGGAGTTAATAAGAAGCAAGCACACTCTTGCTGAAGGAAGATATTTTGGAAGAAAACTCTGAGTTAATTAGCCGACAATTTTAGGAGGATACGAAAACCCGAGAGATGTGAAGAAATGTTAGATGTCTTGTTCAGCTTGCAGAAACAATGGATTTATTCGAACTCAGTTCGTCGACAAGAGAAATTCTGCAATGCTTGTGAGTATGCCCAAGTGTTAGAATACGTGATTCGATGTCTGCATATGTAGTAATGGTTCAAGTATGGGATGGATTGGCCCCCATACCGGAGACTTCTATCATGAACTATCATATGTTGATAGAAAATCGGAGAGCCTTGAAAACCTTAGAAGAGTGTCGACACGTCAAGCCATAAAACGATAGAATGGTAGGATGATTGATCCATGTACTAGGCACCCGTTGCTAATCGTAGGATATATGGTGAGATTCAACCAAACCCATTTTTTCTGCAGGAGAAACCATACATGGTTGACCACCATGAGAATTTCGATAGTTATTTAGTATTGGCGACAGACCAGTCAGCTAAGAAGACCCAGACTCGGAAGAACGTCACCAGCATGAAAGGACAGGTGTTTGAGGAAAAGGTTATGCCTCGACCGGAAGAGCACCAGTGAAAGAGCTATTCCGGAGTATATGAGAACACTGACACCAGCAACACAAAAGGATGGAGTACATGAGTTTTGTCGGAACCATACCCATGCATTTAAGTGTGGTAGTACACTAGACCCTTCCGGCCAAAATATTTGCTAGAATACCCCAAACCCTAACCTTTTCTTGCTAGCCTCTTCGAATCTCGAGGACGAGATTCATTTTAAGTGTCATAGGTTTGTAACATCCCAAAATTCTAAATTTTGGAATGTTATATTAAATAAATATTTATGATTGACTGTTTGATTATTGTGTGACTAATTGTGTGAAATTGAGTGGCATTTGGAAATTTCAGAGGCATTTGAATTTTATTTGAATTTGGATTCAACTTGGCATTCGAAATTTATTTCATGTACCCCTGACAAATACTTGTTTAAAAGTATGAGAGGAGCTAACATGACACTCCATAAAGTCAGGAGAAATTAATGCCAAAGGTTTTTGAATTCAAATTGGAGTTTATTTGGAATTTTAAAAAAATGTTTTCTTCTAGTTTGGATTTTGCCTCTAGAAAAATATTCACGTTGTAGGGTTTATTTTTCTGATTTTTTTGATATATATATATGTACTATATAAAAATATTATAGGTTTATCTTATTTTAGTTTTTTTTCCTCTGCCTTATTTCAAAAAAAATCCGAACTAGCCAGGCCGACGGCCCAGCCAGCGAAGCCGCGGCCCAGCCAGCGAAGCCGCCAGCCCAGCGCAGCGCGCCGCACGCCCAAGCCGCCTTCGCCTCGGTCGCCCGCTCCCCTCTCGCTCGCCCCTATGCCGCTGACCGCAGGGCCCCACTGCCCGATCGCTGTCGCCCGCGACCTTCTTCCTCCCCACGCCAGAACCACGTCGCCAGCGCCGAATCCCGGATTTCTCGGGATCCTCTCCTCGATCCGCCCCCTCCTCCAAGCACCCTCCCCCTATATATACTCATCTCCCTCGAGAACCCTCCGAGAACCCCGCCTCCTTCTCAATTGCTCGCCGGAGCCGAGCGCCGCCGCCGCGCCATTGCCGCCCCACCGAGCTACTCCGACCCCCTCGCCACCTCCTGACACCACCTCCGCACTCCCCTCGCTCATCCGCACCTCCCCGTGCGCTCGCGCGAGCCCGAAACTCACCGGAGCGCCGCCACCGCCGACGCCCGAACGCCACCGCCGCCTCGACCTCGCCACCGACCGTCTCCGACCACCTCCATCGGCGCCACGACCACCGTTGGACTCGTCGTCGTCGTCGTCTGCTTCATCAACCTGGCCACCCCATTGACGCCGAAGATCACCGGAGCGCCGCCACCGTCGTCGCCCGACGCACTCGCCGTCGACCACCATCGCGGTGAGCTCTCTCTCCCTCCTTGTCCGTCCGATCTAGATTATACGGTCGTGATTAGATTAGATCGAACAGTTAGGTTTTTTTACTAGATCGGTTTAGCTTCGATTTATTTACGGTTTAGATCTAATCGGTTTAGCCGATCGGTATTTCTCTTTTGGCCCGTACGCATTTCGGTTATTTTCCGCCCGAGCGCTGTTTAGTTTCAGCTCGCACACCCCGTAGCGCCCGTTAGTTTTTTTGTTTTTTTTGTTATTTTCTTTTCTGTTTTAAAAATAGAATAGTTCTGATTTTATATTTCTTATAACTTTTATGTTTTAGATCCAAATTGATTGATTCTTTTTGCATTAGATTCAAAATTTTATTGAAGTTTCTGTTTGTACCATTGGATTTCAAATTTGATTAGTTTAAAATTGAATTTGATGAAATTTATCCAAATCGCTATTTTGGCCGTATCTTGAGTTTTATGACATATTTTTGATTGATTCTTTTTGCTACTGTTTTGTCTATCCAGTAGATTATAGTTATTCATTTTTTAGTTTAATTTAATTAGGTTTATTGCGAAAATATTACTGTTTTGCTTATGTAGTTGTTTTAGTCATATAATTAGTGTTTTTTATTATTTTTAGTTAATTCTTTTTGTAAATTTTTACATGTTGTCATATGTTTATGTTAGACTGCAGTAGATAAATTTTTGTAGTTATTTACTAGTGTTTAGCTACTATTTTAGTATTTGTTTGTTTGTTTAGTCCATTAATTTCAAAAGTAACTCTTTTTGCCACTTCATTATATGTTGCCATTGATTCTGTTATTTAGGAGTAAATTAGTTTGATAATTATTATAGTATTGTTTACTTTTGTCTTTTGCTAGTTGTTATAGTCGTTCTGGTGTTAACTAGTCAGTTACAATAGTTTTCATACTAGTTCCTTTTTCTAGTAAATGCTTTAGTAAATTATTTTGTTGTTGTTTTATTAGAATTATATTTTCCATGATGTATAAAAGTTATTAGAGTAATTTAGTTTTAATAAGAAATTTTTGACTGTTATTGTGTGAGTTTGTTTCTCCCTTGTTTTCATGAAGTTTTTCTTTCGAATTCTATTTGGTTTTCTTTGACTTCATTATTGTTTTATTTATGGCTTTTCGATTGTCATTTTGATTGCTAGTATTGTTTGCTAAGATTATTGCTTATGTGAGTATAATGTTTGACTATATAGATTTTCTCGGAGTGACGAATAGTTTATCAAAGATTCCGAGAGCTTTGTTATCTTCATCAAGTAATACCAGGCAAGTTCACTTTGACCATGTTTTCCATACCTGTGTTTATTTGCATGTAGTAGCACCCTTTCAACAATCCCTCCAGTAGTGTTATTGAATCTTGTAGTTGAGTAGAATGCATGAGGTAGAAACCCATCCCCCTGTTACCAAACCGAGGACGTTACATAGTTTTAATGCTACGCTATAGTAGACGGGGTTTGGTATGAGTGCATGAGAGTGGTCTGAAGGAGGACTCGACATTAATGGCGACACCTTCATGATGGCACCGGCAAGGACTGCATCTTCATGACTCCTCAAGATTTCTAGACTCGAGACAAGAATTCAATACACACTACTGGGTGAAGGACGGTTGACGGGCACCCTGGAGAAACCAGTGGTTGGCCGGGATGCATGGAGAAGCACCTTGACATCTTGTGGAAAGCTTCACCCAGACTCAAAGAGACGGAAGAATAATTCATGCCCGGAAGCTTACCTGTGCAACCGCAAGTCACTATGGGCTCTAGCTTGGTTGACCTTAGTTGTGACTCTGGCTGGGACGATGCTAGCAGATGTAGAACTACGGTAGGATTGGATGAGCACCGGACAGTGGTCAGAGGAACTCTTCGGAAGACCATGTTTCGGTCATCTTGTTCTCAAACACCCTGAAGTGCGAGAATGTAAAGAGAGGGATCAAATCTTGCGGGTAAAGTGTACAAACCTCTGCAGAGGGTTAAAAACCTAATCGATTAGCCGTGTCCCCGGTTATGGACAATTTGAGCCTCTGGACTTGGATCTATCTCAGAACTCTCAACACCGAACTGATAATTTAATTGTGGGCAACTTATGATGATTTGGGTATGAGACATCGATTGGCAGAAATCATGTCATGACAGAAAACTCCGTAGTACAGACTCCTGATATTCCTTTGTTGTAGGGAAAATAAAACCAGCTTTTACACAAAAACATCAGACCGAGAGGCACAAAGCCATATTTCATATAGAATAGTTTTATCATCTGCTTTCCTCATATTGTGATCTTGCCGGTACATTCAATGTACTGACCTACACGGCTGCAACGTCTGATGTTGCAGATATGTTCCTTCCGACGAGTAAGAGTATGGTACAGGGTTACGGTCTACACTCAACCTGCCGATGGCGTTGATGGGACTCCACACCCGATTATTTGTTTCCGCTGAGACTTATGAGGTATATATCAGTTTTACGTTATTTATACATGTGATTGCACTTTGATATATACATTGATGTACTGTGTGTGCCAGCATACCGATCCAGGGATGGCACAGATACACAGAAGCTTGACCGTCTAAGGTCGGGTTGCTACAGTTTATGTTTCCTTCCTCGGAGGTGGTGATGAAGGAGTTGTTGATGATGTAGGCTTGTCGTCCATCTTCCAAGGCATAGGCTCACCATCATAGAAGGATGATCGAGTCTCCGGGATCCTCAAATCTGCAGCCAAACTCATCCTCTTGTATCTATATTCATACTCATAGTTTTGGTTTTACAGGTCATAGATCTGGGCTTGGAGGCGCTCGATTTTCTCGTGAAGCTTGAAGATGGCCTCCCCAATGTTCTTGCCATCCAGCTTGTGGTTGTTGGTGAACTCCATGATCTTATATGATTGGAGTCGAGTCCACGTTCCACCATATCCTGGCACTTGAAAACTTGTTGCTCCAATGCCTTGAGCCTTGTCTCCATGCTTCCGGTCCTCCTTGGTCCCTCAACATCGTGGATATGCAGCAAAACGGAGAAAATTTGCTATTAGAACTGTTTTGGAGTCGGTTTACTTACCGTACAACGTACCTATTCCTTTTTGGAGTCTGAAACATTCTGGAAAGTGTCCCTTATGTATTCCTCCGGGGTTACGGTTTCAATAACATTAGTTTCAACATTTATAGGATTACCTAAGATATAATGTTTGATTCTTTGACCATTCACCACCCTCGGATTTGTGCCTTCGAAGTTGTTGATTTGTATGGCATCGGAACGGTAGACCTCCTCGATGATGTAAGGACCTTCCCATTTAGAGAGGAGTTTGCCTGCAAAAAATCTTAAACGAGAGTTGTATAACAATACATAGTCATGTACCTTAAACTCATGTTTTTGTATCCTTTTGTCATGCCATCTTTTAACTTTTTCTTTAAACAGTTTAGCATTCTCATAAGCCCGGGTTATCCATTCATCAAGTGAGCTAATTTCAAAAAGCCTCTTCTCACCGGCCAATTTGAAGTCATAATTGAGCTCTTTAATAGCCCAATATGCCTTATGTTCTAGTTCAAGAGGTAAGTGACATGCTTTACCATAAACCATTTTATACGGAGACATACCCATAGGATTTTTATATGCAGTTCTATAGGCCCATAATGCATCATCAAGTTTCTTGGACCAATTCTTTCTAGATCTATTGACAGTCTTCTGCAAAATTAATTTAAGCTCTCTATTGCTAAGTTCCACTTGACCACTAGACTGTGGATGATATGGAGATGCAATTCTATGATTAACATCATACTTAGCAAGCATTTTACGAAAAGCACCATGAATGAAATGTGAACCACCATCAGTCATTAAATATCTAGGGACTCCAAACCTCGGAAAAATAACTTCTTTAAGCATCTTAATAGAGGTGTTATGATCAGCACTACTAGTTGGAATAGCCTCTACCCACTTAGTAACGTAATCAACAGCAACTAAAATATGTGTATACCCATTAGAGGAAGGAAAAGGTCCCATATAATCAAAGCCCCAAACATCAAATGGTTCGGTAACAAGTGAATAATTCATAGGCATTTCTTGACGTCTACTAATATTACCAATTCTCTGAAATTCATCACAAGACAAAACAAACTTACGGGCATCCTTGAAGAGAGTAGGCCAATAAAAACCGGATTGCAATACCTTGTGTGCAGTTCTGTCTCCAGCGTGGTGTCCTCCATAAGCTTCGGAGTGGCACTTGCGTAGGATCTGTTCCTGTTCATGCTCAGGTACACAACGTCTAATAACACCATCAACTCATTCTTTATAAAGATGTGGGTCATCCCAGAAGTAATGTCTTAAATCATAGAAGAACTTTTTCTTTTGCTGGCATGTGAAACATGGTGGTATAATTTAGCAACAATGTAATTAGCAAAATCAGCATACCATGGGGCAGTGCGAGAAGCATTTATGACAGCTAGTTGTTCATCAGGAAAGTTATCATCAATAGGTAGTGGCTCATCAAGAACATTCTCTAACCTAGACAAGTTGTCTGCAACAGGGTTCTCAGCTCCCTTTCTATCAATAGTATGCAAATCAAATTCTTGTAGCAAGAGAACCCATCTAATAAGTCTAGGTTTATCATCTTTCTTTTCCATAAGATATTTAATAGCAGCATGATCAGTGTGAACAATTACTTTAGAATCAACAATATAAGGTCTGAACGTATCACAAGCAAATACAACTGCTAAAAATTCTTTTAGTATCATAATTTATTTGGGCACTGTCTAGAGTTTTACTAGCATATTGGATATCATTTATTTTCTTATCAACTCTTTGTCCTAGAACAGCCCCTACAACATAATCACTAGCATCACACATAATTTCAAATGGTAAATTCCAATGAGGAGGTTAAACAATAGGTGCAGAAACCAAAGCTTTCTTAAGTATTTCAAATGCTTCTGCACAGTCATCATCAAAGACAAAAGGGACATCTTTTTGTAAGAGATTAGTCAGAGGTTGAGAGATTTTAGAGAAGTCCTTAATGAACCTCCTAAAAAACCGGCATGACCAAGGAAAATTCTTATACCTTTAATGTCCTTAGGACTCGTCATCTTTTCAATAGCATCAACTTTAGCTTTATCAACTTCAATACCTCTTTCAGAAATTTTATGCCCCACGACAATACCTTCATTAACCATAAAGTGGCACTTCTCCCAATTCAAGACAAGATTAGTTTCTTCACATCTCTGCAAAACTCGATCAAGGTTGCTTAAGCAATCATTAAAATAAGTTCCGTAAACAGAGAAATCATCCATGAAAACCTCAACAATATTTTCAGTAAAGTCAGAGAATATAGCAGTCATACATCTTTGAAAAGTAGCAGGTGCATTGCATAAACCAAAAGGCATACGTCTATAAGCAAAGGCACCGAAAGGGCAAGTAAAAGTTGTATTTTCTTGATCCTCTTTTGACACAGGTATTTGAGAGAAACCAGAATAACCATCAAGAAAGCAAAAAATGTGTATGCTTGGATAATCTTTCTAGCATTTGATCAATAAAAGCTAAAGGGTAATGATCCTTTTTAGTGGCTTTATTTAATTTGCGGAAATAAATTACCATTCTATAACCTGTAACAATTCTTTGTGGGATCAATTCATCTTTATCATTAGGAACAACAGTAACACCTCCCTTCTTAGGGACACAATGGACATGACTTACCCACCGACTATCAGCAACGGGATAAATTATACCTGCCTCAAGAAGCTTTAGTATTTATTTTCTTACCACTTCTTTCATCTTAGGATTTAACCATCGTTGGTGATCAACAACCGGTTTAGCATCCTTCTCCAATTTTATTTTGTGCTGGCATAAAGTGGGACTGATGCCCTTAAGATCATCAAGAGTATATCCAATAGCAGCACAATGCTTCTTCAGAGTTTTCAATAATTTCTTTTCTTCATGCTCTGAAAGGTTAGCACTAATAATAACAGGATATATCTCTTTGTCATCAAGATAAGCATATTTAAGAGTATCAGGTAAATGTTTAAGCTCAAACACGGGATCATCCTTAGGTGGAGGGGGATCCCCTAGGATTTCAACATGCAAGTTGTGTTTCAAAATAGGTCCCTGTTTAAAGAATACTTCATCAATTTCCCTTCTTTCATTCATAAACATATCGTTTTCATAGTCTAGCAAATATTGTTCTAAAGGATCAGTAGGAGGCACGGCAATAGAAGCAAGACCAATAATTTCATCTTTACTAGGCAATTCTTTATCATGGGGTTGTCTACGAAATTTAGCAAATTTAAACTCATGAGACATATCCCCTAAACCAACAGAAACAATATCCTTATTGCAGTCTATCTTAGCATTAACAGTATTCAAGAAGGGTCTACCAAATATAATGGGATAAAAGTCATCTTGTGGGGAACCGAGAACAAGAAAATCAGCAGGGTATTTTACTTTCCCACACAAGACTTCAACATCTCTAACAATCCCAACTAGTGAAATTGTATCTCTATTGGCAAGCTTAATTGTAACATCAATCTCTTCTATCTCAGCAGGTGCAACATCATGCATAATTTCTTGGTATAAGGAATGAGGTATTGCACTTGCACTAGCACCCATATCACATAAGCCATGATAGCAATGATCTCCTATTTTAACAGAAATAACAGGCATGCCTACAATAAGTCTATGTTTATTTTCAGTATCTGGTCTAGCAATTCTAGCAGATTCATTGCAGAAGTAAATAACATCCCCATCAATATTATCGGCCAGGAGATCTTTAACCATAGCAATACTAGGTTCAACTTTAATTTTCTCAGGAGGTTTGGGTGTCTTAATATTACTTTTGTTAACCGCTTTAGCATGATCCTTTATTCTAACAGGGAAAGGTGGTTTCTCAATATAAGCAGTAGAACAACAGGATCATGATAAGTGATAATCTTTTCTTCAACTTTAATAGGTGTAGCTACTTTTACTTCAATGGGAGGATTATATTTAAACCACTTATCCTTAGGGATATCAACATGAGTCGCAAAGGATTCACAGAAAGAAGCTACTATCTCAGAGTCAAGTCCATATTTAGTGCTAAATTCACGGAAAACATCGGTATCCATAAAAGATTTAACACAATCAAACTTAGGTGTTATACCTGACTCCTTACCTTCGTCGAGGTCCCAATCTTCAGAGTTGCATTTAATTATTTCCAATAAATCCCATTTGAATTCAATAGTCTTCATCATAAAAGATCCAGTACAAGAAGTGTAACGCCCTCGATGCGGCTATAGCTCCCACGTGTCGAGGCACGACTTAGAGACATAACCGCATTGAAAGCAATGTCGCAAGTTAGGCAATCATCACAACATCCCATGTAATGTATAACAAAATAGGGAGATACATAGTTGGCTTACACTCGCCACGACACATCAAAGTACATAAATAACATCCATCATTCAAACACACATGGCCCGACTACGACGCCAAAATAGAAAAGAACCCAACATGCGACAAGGCCCCGAATCAAACCCCAACTAGGCACCACTACTGATCATTAGGAAAAGACACGTAGTAACGCTGAGAGTCTTCGTCGAACTCCCACTTGAGCTCGTACTTGTCACCAGGAGCGGAATCACCTGGACCTGCATCTGGAGTTATAGTATCTGTGAGCCACAGGGACTCAGCAATCTCGCACCCTCGCGATCAAGACTATTTAAGCTTATAGGAAGGGGTAAGGCAAATATATGTGGAGCTGCAGCAAGCGACTAGCATATATGGTGGCTAACTTATACGCAAAAGAGAGCGAGAAGAGGAGGCAAAGCACGAGCGAGAGTCTAAAGGTACAACCTGCGCAAGCATAACTCCAACACCGTGTCCACTTCCCGGACTTCGCCGAGAAGAGGCCATCACGGTAACACACTCAGTTGATTTATTTTAATTAAGTTTAGTTCAAGTTATCTACAACCAGATATTAACAAATTCCCATCTGCCCATAACCGCGGGCACGACTTTCGAAAGTTCAATCCCTGCAGGGGAGTCCCAACTTAGCCCATGACAAGCTCTCACGGTCAACGAAGGAATAGACCTCCTCCCAAGATGTTCCAATCAGACTCGGTATCTTGGTAACTCAAGACACTTCGACAGGTTAAAACAAGACCAGCGACACCGCCCGAATGTGCCAACAAATCCCGATAGGAGCTGCACATATCTTGTTCTCAGGGCACACTCAGATAGGTCAAGCTACGAGTAAAACCAACCCTCAAGTTTCCCCGAGGTGGCCCCGCAGGCTGCTCGGTTCGGACCAACACTCAGAGGGAGCACTGGCCCGGGGGGTTAAAATAAGATGACCCTTGGGCTCCAGTAACCCAAGGGAAAAAGAGGCTACGTGGTGAATGGTAAAACCAAGGTTGGGCATTGCTGGAAAAAGCTTTAAACAAGGCGAACTATCAAGGGGTTCCCATTATAACCCAACCGCGTAAGGAACGCAAAATCCGGGAACATAACACCGATATGACGGAAACTAGGGCGGCAAGAGTGGAACAAAACACTAGGCGAGAGGCCGAGCCTTCCACCCTTTACCAAGTATATAGATGCATTAAGATGATATAGAAATATAGTGATATCCCAACAAGTAAATAAAAGATGTTCCAACAAGGAACGGCCTCCAATCTTCACCTGCAACTAGCAACGCTATAAGAGGGGCTGAGCAAAGCGGTAACATAGCCAATCAACGGTTTGCTAGGACAATGGTAGGTTAGAGGTTTGACATGGCAATTTGGGAGGCTGACAAGCAAAAGGTAGGCATCGTAGCATTGGCATAGCAAAAGAGCGAGCAAACTAGCATAGCAAAGATAGTAGTGATTTCGAGGGTATGATCATCTTGCCTGCACAGTTGTCAGAGTTGACTAGATCCTCACAAGCAAACTCAACGGGCTCCTCGGTAGCGAACTCGTCTCCCGGCTCTACCCAAACAAGACAAACAAGCAACAAGGATACAATCAACCACGTGCAAGGATCAAGCGGTATGATGCAATGATGATATGCTATGCGGGATGCGATGCGGGATGCAAAATGCAAGATATGACAGGAAATGCATGAACCTGGCCTCAACCTGTAATTCCAAGGGTGCCACTGGAAAGATGAGATGAAATCGCTTAAAAACGATATAAAGAACGCCGGAATCGGAGTTACGGTTTGGAAATGGCAAGCGTTTCAAAAAAATGACACCTGTTTGCGATTTACAGCAAGTAGGCATCTAAATGCAATGAGATGAACATGCTACAGCCACCAAACATGACAACAAAATGCATGGCAGGGATGTACACAAGATGCTTAACAAAAGACTAGCACTGAGCCACGGCCAATTCATCCATTATGAGGTTCAAACAAGCATGGCAAAAACGCAAATGCAAAACAGATTTCAGACTTAGTGAAATTAACACTTGTCTGAAATTTCAGATCACGAAGCCCTCTTTGGAGCAGCAAAACAACATGATACATGACCTGATTAAGACAAGTAAGAACGTGGCATGGAGCTACTCAACAAGCTTAACAAAAGACCCAAAGTGACCTGGGGCCAAAAGGGTTCACAAAAATATACTAACGAGCACCCGAACATAGCAAAAACATAATCAGTTTTCAGACTTAGTGAAAACTGGGACATGCTGAAACATAACTCACGAAGGCATGTAAACGAGCTCGATGCACTCACTACGGTGCAATTCATGGCAAGGCAAGCATACACCCGTTAAGAAGGCACAAAATGCTAGCTAGACATGGCAAGAACAAAGGCATAGCATGCACGGATCAACTAGAATAACATCGGCAAAATCGCAAACGAGTTGACGATCTGCCCAGATTTACAACGAAGCAAAAGTAGAGCTCGATTGACTCAAGCTAGGGTGCTCCATAATTGCAAACAAAGACATGGATGGATAGAGCATAACATGATTAAGAAAACTCCTTTACTGGTCATCCTCAAAAGAGGCACGGATCGCTAGGAAACAAGCTGAACATATGGCATCATGAACCAAATAATGCCAGACTTAAGTCCCTGAAAGCTGATTTACCGGGTGCCTCACTTTGCAAGCTTGCACAAGTCACCACACACATCCTAAAAATGCATGGTTGCACCTCTGGAAAGATAACAAGATGCTCAACAAAACATATGAAGGACTCACAGGCATATCATGCACATAACAATCATGGCAAAAATGACAAAAGTCTAAGATGAACTAGCAGATCTGACAATTAACTCATGAAGCCTCCTTCTAACAGCATTTCGGGCATCAAGATGCACTCAAATGAAAATGATGCAATGGAATTAAATGATGTACTCGTCGAGGCGAACATTTTGATATACTATATGTCCAAAACGGAGCTACAGATGCGGAGATACGGCCGGTAAAAATATGCTCGAAAAATTAGGGGGAAGAGGGAAAAAGTCAACCGAGTAGATGTTTTGGATCTAGATCTGGCCGGCTGCATTGTTCATCGACGCGGAAACCGAGGACGCCGGCGAGGTGGTAGCTCCGGCGACCGGATCCGAGGTCGAGGACGCCGGTGGTGGCGCCGGGCTTGGCCGGGGCGGCGCCGGCGGTTGGAGGAGGCGGCGAGGCGGCAGAAGGAGAGGGCGGTGGCGGCCGGTGGTGGCGAG
>NC_041382.1:595812611-595822224 GCF_002162155.2 Triticum dicoccoides | reverse complement strand
GTGGTGGCGAGGGGCGCCACGGCAGTGGCGGAGTTGACGGCGGCGGGGTCGGCGGCCGGACGCGGGGAAGAAGCTCCCGGGTGGCGGCGGCGTGGATGGGCTCGCGGGGGCCCCTCCTGGGCCTCCCGGGCCGGTGGCGGGGGAGAGACGCGGCAGACACGTGGCGATCGGCGGTTGGGCGAGGGGGCGCGGCGGACGTGTCCGGCCGGGTCGGACGTGTCCGGCGCGGCGCGGAGATGTTTCTTTTTTAGCTAGGGTTGGACGGGGAGAGATCCGAGATCCGAAAACGGGGGGGCTATTTATAGGCATAAGTGGAGCTAGGAGAGTCCAAATGAGGTGCGGTTTTCGGCCACGCGATCGTGATCGAACGCTCTAGGATATGGAGCAGAGTTTGGTGGGTTTTGGGCCAAATTGGAGGGATGTTGGGCTGCAACACACACGAGGCCTTTTCGGTCCCTCGGTTAACCGTTGGAGTATCAAACGAAGTCCAAATGATACGAAACTTGACAGGCGGTCTACTGGTAGTAAACCAAGGCCGCTTGGCAAGTCTCGGTCCAATCCAGAAATGTTTAATCCCCACACACGGAAGAAAGCTAGAAATGACCACCGGAGGAGAACGAAGCGCCGGAATGCAAAACGGACAACGGGGAAAATGCTCGAATGCATGAGATGAACACGTATGCAAATGCAATGCACATGATGACATGATATGAGATGCATGACAAAGGCAACAACACATGGAGACAAAGACCCGAACCTGAGAAATAAATATAACTTAACGCCGGAAACGGCAAGAGTTGGAGTACAAATAGGGAAAGTTACATCCGGGGTGTTACAACACTCCACCACTACGAAAAGATCTCGTCCCGAGATCTAGGACTGAAAGAACGCCGGGTACTCAGAACAGAGGTGATCCTCGTGTTCCCAGGTAGCTTCATGGTCGGAATGGTGCGACCACTTGACTTTGAGAAATTTGATTGACTTGTTGCGAGTCTTGCGTTCAGTCTCTTCAAGAATAGCAACTGGGTGCTCACGATAAGAGAGATCTTCTTGGAGGTCAATGTCCTCGAAGTTGACGGTGCGGTCAGGAGTCTTGAAGCACTTTCGAAGCTGAGAAACATGGAACACGTCATGAACATTTGCAAAGTTTGAAGGAAGCTCGAGTTGATAGGCGAGGTCGCCTCTCTTGCTGACAATCTTGAAAGGTCCCACGTATCTAGGGGCAAGCTTACCTTTGATACCGAAGCGATGAGTACCTTTCATAGGAGAGACACGGAGGTAAACATGATCTCCGATCTCGAAAGCCAAATCACGGTGCTTACTATCATAGTAGCTCTTCTGGCGGGATTGGGCTGCTTTGAGGTTATCTCGAATGACTTTGCACATTTCTTCTGCTTCTATGATTAAGTCATTACCCAACAACTAATGTTCACCGGTTTTAGACCAGTTGAGAGGGGTACGGCACTTCCTGCCATACAGAATTTCAAAAGGGGCCTTGCCCGAACTTGCTTGAAAACTGTTATTGTAGGAGAATTCAGCATAAGGAAGACAATCCTCCCACTTCATGCCGAAGGAGATCACACAAGCCCTGAGCATATCTTCAAGAATCTGGTTGACATGCTCGACTTGACCGCTTGTTTGAGGATGGAAAGCAGTGCTGAAGCGGATGTTAGTGCCTATGGCCTTCTGAAAAGAATCCCAAAACTTGGAGGTAAAGATGCTGCCACGGTCAGAAGATATCACTTGAGGAATACCGTGCAGAGAGACAATACGAGAGGTATAGAGTTCCTCCAATTGAGCTGCAGTGATCGACTCTTTGATAGGCAGAAAGTGAGCCACTTTGGTGAGCTTGTCGATGACAACAAATATAGCATCATTGCCACGCTTGGACTTTGGAAACCCAGTCACGAAGTCCATTTCAATGTGATAAAACTTCCATTCTGGAATGGCAAGAGGTTGGAGGAGACCTGCTGGCCTTTGGTGTTCTGCCTTCACTCTTCTGCAGACATCACATTCATTCATGAATTGAGCGATCTCGCGCTTCATTCGAGTCCACCAATAAGCTTGCTTAAGGTCCTGATACATCTTCGTGCTCCCAGGGTGGATGGAGAGGAGAGAATTGTGAGCCTCGTTCATGATCACTTTACGAAGTTCACCTTTGGGCACAACAATACGATCCTCGAAGAAGAGAGTGTCCTTGTCATCAAGGCGGTAGCACTTGTACTTGGACTGACTCTTGGCAATCCCAATCTTCACCTTTTTCACCATAGCATCAAGAAGTTGGGCTTGGCGAATCTGGTCTTCCAAGGTAGGAGAGACTTGAAGGTTGGCGAGGAAACCTTGAGGAACAACTTGCAGATTAAGTTTGCGGAAAGCTTCACAAAGCTCGGGTTGATAAGGCTTAAGAATCAGACTGTTGCAATACGCTTTCCTGCTCAAAGCGTCAGCAATCACATTGGCCTTGCCTGGAGTATACTCGATACTCGGATTATACTCTTGAATCATTTTGACCCATCGAGTTTGCCTGAGGTTGAGATTAGGCTGAGTGAAAATGTACTTGAGACTTTTGTGATCAGTGAAAATATCCACTTTTCTTCCCAAAAGAAGATGTCTCCAAGTCAACAGAGCATGCACAACTGCCGCCAACTTGAGATCATGAGTGGGGTAGTTCTTCTCATTAGGCTTCAACTGGCGAGATGTATAAGCAACAACTTTCTTCTCTTGCATCAATACTGCGCCAAGACCTTGGAGAGAGGCATCACAAAAGACCTCGTACGGCTTGGATTCATCAGGCGGAGTCAGAACTGGAGCAGTGATCAACTTCTCTTTCAAAGCATTGAAAGCAATATCACACTCCGGAGACCAAACGTACTTGACGTGCTTCTGAAGAAGATTTGAGAGAGGCTTCGCGATCTTAGAAAGTTTTCAACGAATCTTTGGCAATAGCTTGCGAGACCGAGAAAACTGCGGAGTTGCTTCACGTTCTGAGGAGGTTCCCAATTCACAATTGCAGACACCTTCTCAGGATTCACGGCAATGCCCTTGGCAGAGATGATATGACCAAGATAAAGAACCTCATCGAGCCAAAATTCGCACTTGGAGAACTTGGCATAGAACTGATGTTCTCTGAGCTTATCAAGAACCAAACGCAAGTGCTTGGCATGATCTTCCTTGTTCTTGGAGAAAACCATAATGTCGTCGAGATAGACCAAAACGAAGTCATTGGTGTAGGCGTTGAAGATGAAGTTCATCATGCAAGAGAACGTCGGAGGAGCGTTGGCGAGTCCAAAAGACATGACAGTGTATTCATATGAACCAAAGCTTGTTCTGAATGCTGTCTTGGGAATATCTTCTTCACGAATGCGAATCTGGTGATAACCCATACGGAGATCAAGCTTGGAGAATACTTGGGCACCTTTGAGTTGTTCGAACAGCTCATTGATGTTGGGAAGTGGGTATTTGTTCTTGATGGTCTTCTTGTTCACTGGACGGTAATCAACACAAAGTCGGTCCGTTCCATCCTTCTTCTTCACAAAAAGAACACCATAACCCCACGGAGAAGAACTAGGCCGGATGAGACCCATTTTCTCTTGCATATCGAGTTGCTTCTTCAGCTCTTTCAACTCTTCAGGTCCGAGCTTGTAAGGACGTTTGCACATAGGTTCCGTACCAGGCTCAAGATCAATAACGAATTCAACTGGCCGGTGCGGAGGCATTCCTGGGAGCTCTTCTGGAAAGACGTCTTGATATTCGCAAACGACTGGAATTTGCGAGATGGCATCCAATTCACCCTTCTCATTGAGAGAAAACAGACGAATGGTATTATCCCGAGCGGCAAAGACAATTACATCCTCAGATGAATGAGTTAATTGAATCTGCCTGGCTGCACAATCAAGCTGAGCCTTGTGCTTAGAAAGCCAATCCATCCCGAGAATAATATCAATATCCGAGTCACCGAGAACCGTTGGAGAAGATAGAAACTTGTAGTCGCCCAACGTGATAGTAACATCTGGCACCTCCAGACTAGCACTCAAACGTTTGCCAGGAGAAACAGTATCCATTTGTTTACCCGAATGAGAATAAATGAACTCATGCTTGGTAAAAAAAATGGCTTTGACATGAAACAATGCGATGCACCCGTGTCAAAAAGAACTCTTGCAGGAATATCATTAACAGGAAGGTTACCCATGATCACATCTGACGAGTCCTCTGCTTGAGCTGCATTTATCAAATTGACCTTGGCATGCTTGGGGTTATGCTTGACCACAGTTGTACTTGCCGATCTGACAGGAGGAGGAGGAGGAAGACGCCTCTGGTTGAGACACTTGTTGGCATAGTGACCCTTCTGTTGGCACTTGTTGCACGTGACCTCTGAAAGCGGACGGTGATACGGAGCACTCGATCTTGGAGATTGAGACGAAGCCTTGTTCTGAAAGCCAGGGTTGGGTGGGTGGGAAGAACCACTGCCACCTTTACTCTTCTGTTGATACGGCTGACGGAACGGAGGAGGAGGAAGCCAGAACTTCTGCTGCTTGGCCACTTGAGTAGAGGAAGAAGGAGTAACATCTCTGACTCGCTTCCTGGAAGCATCACACCTCAACTGAGCAGCCTCTTGCTTCAGTGCCATGTTGTAGAACTCATCGTACCTCAAGGGCTCAAAGAGGACAAGAGCGAGCTGAATATCTTCTCTGAGACCACCCCTGAACTGATATATCATGCTCTTCTCATCAGGCACGTCCTGCTTGGCAAAGCGGGCGAGCTTCTGGAACAACTTGTTGTAGTCATAGACAGACAAAGAGCCTTGCTTCAGATTGCGGAATTCCTCACGCTTGCTTTCAACCACGCTCTGTGGAATATGATGAGCTCGGAAATCTCGACGGAAATCATCCCAAGTGATAACACGTCCACCTCTGGAGTCCTTGTACTGCTGGAACCATTTTGCAGCTTGATCTTTGAGTTGGAAGGAAGCGAACTTGATAAAGTCCTCAGGCCTGACGTTACTGCACTCGAAATGCTTACACAGATCCACAAGCCAATCGTCAGCATCGGTTGCCTCAACACAATTGCTGAAAGTCTTTGGCCCGTTAGCAAGGAACTGGTTGAGTGTAGCAAAGTGACTCTGATTGCTGCCTTGATTCCCTTGACTGCCTTGATTGCGCTCTTGAAGGATTTGCATGATCAGCTGTGTGTTTGCATTGGTTGCGGCCATCACAGCTTGCCATGCCTCTGGAGGAGGTGGGGGTGGTGGTGGATCAGGATTCGGAGTCGTGCGCGTTGGAGGAGCCATCCTGAAGAGGGTGACCACCATTAGCACATTGACAGATAATTATTGAAGCTGAATCCAACGGAATGAAAATTGCAACATATAGTCTTCACATCCGAACAAAATGAACGAATGCATTCCTCTTGAAATGGTCACATATCCATAATTAAGAAGCCACGTAGAATTAAGGTAGAGAAATAAATCAACTAGGTACGGATCAAGAACGAATAATCGGTAAGAAATCCCAATCTCAAACCAATATCCGTGGAAGAAGAACTAGAGCTACTAGAATTCCCACCTATGAAACTCCCGAACCTTTCCGGTTATGCAATCAGGTGTTGGGGATACAGGGGAAGCATAATATCTCACCCAAACTAGCAAATCCTACATCCAGCTGTATCCATCCTTCAACACATAACCAAGAAAACTTCGGAAACCATCTACCTAAACCTTCGAAAAGCATCCGTTATACAAGTTATGGCGATACTCCCGAACTCCCGCCCCAGTACTGGGTGGCGTCGAGGTTATCTCACCAACGAACTGCATAAAAGAAATTTTCGATGTCGGCGTACTAGACTCAGGTATTCCAGAACTGCAACGATAAAATTATGATGACAACACCTCAGAGCTCAACTCCCCGAGACACTTCCACTAAACCCCTGACAGGAGGCACCAAGTCAATGTTCTCATCATAAAACCATTGGAACGATTCCAAGATACCCGCGTGATCCTAAAATTTTTTTTAGTGAAATTTGAGAAGAGAAGAGTCAAAACTCTACGTCAGGATGCCTTACCAGAGCGATGAGGAGACTGGGAAGTAAAAAAGAATTCCTAAGCTCTCCGATATATAATTCCTAAATGACTCAAAACATTTTTTTAGACACAACTCGGCCGCTAAAAACGATCAAGCAATGGGGCTCCTAAGGTCGGGAAAGGCTCTGATACCAACTTGTAACGCCCTCGATGCGGCTATAGCTCCCACGTGTCGAGGCATGACTTAGAGACATAACCGCATTGAAAGCAATGTCGCAAGTTAGGCAATCATCACAACATCCCATGTAATGTATAACAAAAGGGGGAGATACATAGTTGGCTTACACTCGCCACGTCACATCAAAGTACATAAATAACATCCATCATTCAAACACACATGGCCCGACTACGGCGCCAAAATAGAAAAGAACCCAACATGCGACAAGGCCCCGAATCAAACCCCAACTAGGCACCACTACTGATCATTAGTAAAAGACACGTAGTAACGCTGAGAGTCTTCGTCGAACTCCCACTTGAGCTCGTACTCGTCACCGGGAGCGGAATCACCTGGACCTGCATCTGGAGTTATAGTATCTGTGAGCCACAGGGACTCAGCAATCTCGCACCCTCGCGATCAAGACTATTTAAGCTTATAGGAAGAGGTAAGGCAAATATATGTGGAGCTGCAGCAAGCGACTAGCATATATGGTGGCTAACTTATACGCAAAAGAGAGCGAGAAGAGGAGGCAAAGCACGAGCGGGAGTCTAAAGGTACAACCTGCGCAAGCATAACTCCAACACCGTGTCCACTTCCCGGACTTCGCCGAGAAGAGGCCATCACGGTAACACACTCAGTTGGTTTATTTTAATTAAGTTTAGTTCAAGTTATCTACAACCGGACATTAATAAATTCCCATCTGCCCATAACCACGGGCACGGCTTTCGAAACTTCAATCCCTGCAGGGGAGTCCCAACTTAGCCCATGACAAGCTCTCACGGTCAACGAAGGAATAGACCTCCTCCCAAGACGTTCCGATCAGACTCGGTATCTCGGTAACTCAAGACACTTCGACAGGTTAAAACAAGACCAGCAACACCGCCCGAATGTGCCGACAAATCCCGATAGGAGATGCACATATCTCGTTCTCAGGGCACACTCAGATAGGTCAAGCTACGAGTAAAACCAACCCTCAAGTTTCCCTGAGGTGGCCCCGCAGGTTGCCCGGTTTGGACCAACACTCAAAGGGAGCACTGGCCCGGGGGGGTTAAAATAAGATGACCCTTGGGCTCCGGTAACCCAAGGGAAAAAGAGGCTAGGTGGTGAATGGTAAAACCAAGGTTGGGCATTGCTGGAAAAAGCTTTAAACAAGGCAAACTATCAAGGGGTTCCCATTATAACGCAACCGCGTAAGGAACGCAAAATCCGGGAACATAACACCGATATGACGGAAACTAGGGCGGCTAGAGTGGAACAAAACACTAGGCGAGAGGCCGAGCCTTCCACCCTGTACCAAGTATATAGATACATGAAGATGATATAGTAATATAGTGATATCCCAACAAGTAAATAAAAGATGTTCCAACAAGGAACGGCCTCCAATCTTCACCTGCAACTAGCAACGCTATAAGAGGGGCTGAGCAAAGCGGTAACATAGCCAATCAACGGTTTGCTAGGACAAGGGTGGGTTAGAGGTTTGACATGGCAATTTGGGAGGCTGATAAGCAAAAGGTAGGCATCATAGCATTGGCATAGCAAAAGAGCGAGCAAACTAGCATAGCAAAGATAGTAGTGATTTCGAGGGTATGATCATCTTGCCTGCACAGTTGTCAGAGTTGACTGGATCCTCACAAGCAAACTCAACGGGCTCCTCGGTAGCGAACTCGTCTCTCGGCTCTACCCAAACAAGACAAGCAAGCAACAAGGATACAATCAACCACGTGCAAGGATCAAGCGATACGATGCAATGATGATATGCTATGCGGGATGCGATGCGGGATGCAAAATGCAAGATATGACAGGAAATGGATGAACTTGGCCTCAACTTGTAATTCCAAGGGTGCCACTGGAAAGATGAGATGAAATTGCTTGAAAACAATATAAAGAACGCCGGAATCGGAGTTGCGGTTTGGAAATGGCAAGCGTTTCAAAAAAAATGACACCTGTCTGCGATTTACAGCAAGTAGGCATCTAAATGCAATGAGATGAACATGCTACAGTCGCCAAACATGACAACAAAATGCATGGCAGGGATGTACACAAGATGCTTAACAAAAGACTAGCACTGAGCCACGGCCAATTCATCCATTATGAGGTTCAAACAAGCATGGCAAAAACGCAAATGCAAAACAGATTTCAGACTTAGTGAAATTAACACTTGTCTGAAATTTCAGATCACGAAGCCCTCTTTGGAGCAGCAAAACAACATGATACATGACCTGATTAAGACAAGTAAGAACGTGGCATGGAGCTACTCAACAAGCTTAACAAAAGACCCAAAGTGACCTGGGGCCAAAAGGGTTCACAAAAATATACTAACGAGCACCCGAACATAGCAAAAACATAATCAGTTTTCAGACTTAGTGAAAACTGGGACATGCTGAAACATAACTCACGAAGGCATGTAAACAAGCTCGATGCACTCACTACGGTGCAATTCATGGCAAGGCAAGCATACACCCGTTAAGAAGGCACAAAATGCTAGCTAGACATGGCAAGAAAAAAGGCATAGCATGCACGGATCAACTACAATAACATCGGCAAAATCGCAAACGAGTTGACGATCTGCCCAGATTTACAACGAAGCAAAAGTAGAGCTCGATTGACTCAAGCTAGGGTGCTCCATAATTGCAAACAAAGACATGGATGGATAGAGCATAACATGATTAACAAAACTCCTTTACTGGTCATCCTCAAAAGAGGCACGGATCGCTAGGAAACAAGCTGAACATATGGCATCATGAACCAAATAATGCCAGACTTAAGTCCCTGAAAGCTGATTTACCGGGTGCCTCACTTTGCAAGCTTGCACAAGTCACCACACACATCCTAAAAATGCATGGGTTGCACCTCTAGAAAGATAACAAGATGCTCAACAAAACATATGAAGGACTCACAGGCATATCATGCACACAACAATCATGGCAAAAATGACAAAAGTCTAAGATGAACTAGCAGATCTGACAATTAACTCACGAAGCCTCCTTCTAACAGCATTTCGGGCATCAAGATGCACTCAAATGAAAATGATGCAATGGAATGAAATGATATACTTGTCGAGGCGAACATTTTGATATACTATATGTCCAAAACGGAGCTACGGATGCGGAGATACGGCCGGTAAAAATATGCTCGAAAAATTAGGGGGAAGAGGGAAAAAGTCAACCGAGTAGATGTTTTGGATCTAGATCTGGCCGGCTGCACTATTCATCGATGCGCAAAACGAGGACGCCGGCGAGGTGGTAGCTTCGGTGACCAGATCCGAGGGAGAGGACGCCGGTGGTGGCGCCGGGCTTGGCCGGGGCGGCGCCGGCGGTTGGAGGAGGCGGCGAGGCGGCGGAAGGAGAGGGCGGCGGCGGCCGGTGGTGGCGAGGGGCGCC
>NC_041382.1:595735132-595812420 GCF_002162155.2 Triticum dicoccoides | reverse complement strand
ATGGAGCAGAGTTTGGTGGGTTTTGGGCCAAATTGGAGGGGTGTTGGGCTGCAACACACACAAGGCCTTTTCGGTCCCTCGGTTAACCGTTGGAGTATCAAACGAAGTCCAAATGATACGAAACTTGACAGGCGGTCTACCGGTAGTAAACCAAGGCCGCTTGGCAAGTCTCGGTCCAATCCGGAAATGTTTAATCCCCACACACGAAAGAAAGCTAGAAATGACCACCGGAGGAGAACGAAGCGCCGGAATGCAAAACGGACAACGGGGAAAATGCTCGAATGCATGAGATGAACACGTATGCAAATGCAATGCACATGATGACATGATATGAGATGCATGACAAAGGCAACAACACACAGAGACAAAGACCCGAACCCGAGAAATAAATATAACTTAACGCCGGAAACGGCAAGAGTTGGAGTACAAATAGGGAAAGTTACATCCGGGGTGTTACAAGAAGTATCGAGCATGGAGCGATTACTGAGAGAAAGCCGAGCATAATTTTTTTGAATAATCATTTCTTTTGAGAGCTCATGATTGGGGAATGAATATAACATTGACTTAAGCCTCCCCCAAGCTTGAGCGATGCTTTCTCCTTCACGAGGCCAAAAATTATATATATAATTACAATCATGATGAACAAGATGCATAGGATAAAACTTCTGATGAAATTCCAATTTCAATCGTTGGTAGTTCCATGATCCAATATCATCACATAGCCTCAACCATGTCAATGCATCTCCCTTCAAAGATAAAGGGAAGACCTTCTTCTTGATATCATCCTCAGGCATACCTGCAAGCTTAAATAATCCACAAACTTCATCCACATAGATTATGTGCAAATCGGGATGTAATGTTCCATCACCTGTGAAAGGATTAGCTAGCAGTTTCTCTATCATACCCGAAGGAATTTCAATGTAAACATTTTCAGTAGGTTCAGTAGGTTGAGGAGCAACTCTTTGCTCTACTGTTCAGGGTGAAGATACCCCGAACAAGCCCCTCAAAGGATTATATTCCATAGTAACAAGTGACAGTAAATTTCAGCACACTATATAAATTTTTCCTTACCAAATTCCACCTACCAAAGGCGCTTCACTCCCTGGCAACGGCGCCAGAAAAGAGTCTTGATGACCCACAAGAGTAGGGGATCTATCATAGCCTTTTTGATAAGTAAGAATGTCGAACCCAACAAGGAGCAGAAGGAAATGATAAGCAGTTTTCAGTAAGGTATTCTCCGTAAGCACTAAAATTATCGGTAACAGATAGTTTTTTGATAAGGTAATTTGTAACGAGTAGCAAGTAATAAAAGTAAATAAGGTGCATCAAGATGGCCCAATCCTTTTTGTAGCAAAGGACAAACCTGGACAAACTCTTATATGAAGTAAAGCGCTCCCGAGGACACATGGGAATTATCGTCGAGCTAGTTTCCATCACGTTCATATGATTCGCGTTTGGTACTTTGATCATTTGATATGTGGGTGGACCGGTGCTTGGGTACTACCCTTAGTTGGAAAAGCATCCCACTTATGATTAACCCCTATTGCAAGCATCTGCAACTATAACAGAAGTATTAAGATAAACCTAACCATAACATGAAACATATGGATCCAAATCAGCCCCTTCCGAAGCAATGCATAAACTAGGGTTTAAGCTTCTGTCACTCTAGCAACCCATCATCTACTTATTACTTACCAATGCCTCTCTCTAGGCCCAGACAATGGTGAAGTGTCATGTAGTCGACGTTCACATGAAACCACTAGAGGGATGGCAACATACATCTCATCAAAATATCGAATGAATACCAAATTCACATGACTACTTATAGCAAGACTTCTCCCATGTCCTCAGGAACAAACGTAACTACTCACAAAGCATATTCATGTTCATAATCAGAGGGGTATTAATATGCATAAGGGATCTGAACATATGATCTTCCACCAAGTAAACCAACTAGCATCAACTACAAGGAGTAATCAACACTACTAGCAACCCACAGGTACCAATCTGAGGTTTGGATACAAAGATTGGATACAAGAGATGAAATAGGGTTTGAGATGAGATGGTGCTGGTGAAGATGTTGATGGAGATTGACCCCCTCCCGATGAGAGGATCGTTGGTGATGACGATGGTGATGATTCCCCCCTCTCGGAGGAAAGTTTCCCTGGCAGAACAACTCCGCCGGAGCCCTAGATTGGTTCCACCTCGTGGCGGCGGAGTTTCGTCCCATGAGCTAGGTTATGATTTTTTTCCTCGACGAAAGACTCCATATAGCCAAAGATGGGCATCGGAGGGCCACCAAGGGGCCCATGAGGCAGGGGGCACGCCCAGGGGGGGTAGGGCGCGCCCCCACCCTTGTGGATGGTGGGTGGCCCCCTCTGGTACTTCTTTCGCCCAATATTTTTTATATATTCTGAAACGTGCTCCCGTGAAGTTTCAGGACTTTTGGAGATGTGCAGAATAGGTCTCTAATATTTGCTCCTTTTCCAGCTCAGAATTCCAACTATCGGCATTCCCCCTCTTCATGTAAACCTTGTAAAATAAGAGAGAATAGGCATAAGTGTTGTGAAATAATGTGTAATAATATCCCATAATGCAATAAATATCGATATAAAAGCATGATGCAAAATGGACGTATCAGGTGCGCGCGGGTGAGGGAGTCCTGGACTAAGGGGTCCTCAGGCGTCCGACATGTTAGCCATGGGCCGGACTGATGGCCTATGAAGATAAGAAGACTGAAGACTACATCCGTGTTCGGATGGGTCTCTTCTTGGCGTGGAAGGCAAGCTTGGTGACCGAATATGTATATTCCTTTCTTTGTAACCGACCTTGTGTAACCCTAAATCCTCCTGGTGTCTATATAAACCAGATGACTTAGTCCGGAGGGAGGCACACATTATCATAACCATACAAGCTAGGCCTCTAGGGTTTAGTCATTACGATCTCGTGGTAGATCAACTCTTGTAATACTCATATTCATCAATATCAATCAAGCATGACGTAGTGTATTACCTCCATAGAGAGGGCCCGAACCAGGGTAAAACATCGTCTCCCCTGTCTCCTGTTACCATCGACCTTAGACGCATAGTTTGGGACCCCCTACCCGAGATCTGTCGGTTTTGACACCGACATTGGTGCTTTCATTGAGAGTTCCACTGTGCTGTCGCCAAAAGGTTTGATGGCCCCTTCAATCGTCAATAATGACGCTGTCCAAGGAGAAACTTTCCTCCTCGGACAAATCTTTGTGTTCGGCGGCTTCGCGCTGCGGGACAATTCATTTGGCCTTCTGGAGTAGATTGAAAGCTATGCCCCTGGCCATCATGTCAGATTTGGGAGCTTGAACTACGTTGCAAATATCCGTGGAGACTTGATCTTCGCCAGATTCGAGACCGCGACTACCACTCCTGGTCACCCCGAGAGACATGGCCTAAATCTTTCATCGGACTACATCTAGGAGACAGCTCCCGTAACCGCTCTAGCCTTAGATCCTAAGCAGACTGCGCCATCCAAGGATGGGAAGCTCAACCCCACCACGGAGGCCATAGATTCCCCGGTGTTGGAGCCGCACATAGACTTAATCTCACACGATATGTGTGCCACCGGAACTCCGGACTCGTCTCCGGCCGTAAGTTCCAAACCATGTGAGCCCGCGGATGCCGAACTTGATCGTTTATTGATCTTCGAATTCAGCACCGCAGACATCTTCCAGCACTTTCCTTTGGGTGACATGCTAAACTCATTGAAAAATGTGTCCTTGGCGGGGGACTCACAGTTGAACTATATTCGGTTCGAAGTAGGGGCTGATGATGGAGAATCTTGCTTCCCACCCGCCACCCACTCCATAGCCACTATCGAGGACTTAACCGACATGCTCGATTACGGCTCCAAAGACTTCGACGGTATAGATGACGATGCCAAAGAAGAGCAGGGCTGAAACCCGCCACTCACCGGAAGCGGGACGGTCACTTCTTCATACGACGTATACACAGTGGATACACCTAAAGAAACTAACGATGATGGCAAAGAAGATCCAGTTGAGGATGAACCTCCTGAGACACAGCCCAGACGCCGGTGTCAGCGGCACCGCTCTAAGTCACGTCGTGCAAAAGACAATAATACTGGCATTGGAGAAAACAACACCCCGGACGATGTCGACGACAATGAAGCCCCTGTTGGGGCAACATCCGAACAGGATGAACTGGAAGACGGGCACGATAGCCCGCATGAATAAGCCATACACGAAGACTCGGAGGACAGTAATTATCTTCCGCTCTCCAAGGATGAAGAGAGCCTCGGCGACAAGGATTTCATCGTGCCCGAGGAACCTCTTGAGCAGGAGCGCTTTAAACCCTGGCTATCAGCCACTTCAAGGAGCCTGAAAAAGAAACAACAGCATCTTCAAGCTGAACAAGACCTGCTCAACGATAGATGGACAGATATCCTAGTGGCCGAAGAATACGGCCCTAGGCGCACAACCAAGGGTTACCCGCAGCACATATTGCTACCTCAGTTCGATAAGGAAGCGCCGGAGCCTGTACTACGCGGTCGAGATAATGCGGCTATCTGACCACCATGCAGTCGGGATAAAGCGGCAGCTCAAGCCGAACAGCAGCCCGCCTCACCCCAAAGGACAAATAGAGATAAAACAGCTCAGGGTCATACATACAACCCTCGGCAGGACCTGGACAGTAGAGCAGGACATACCAGATCGATCTACGAATCGCGAGGACGTGCCTCGACACACAACATCGGTTACCTATTCGAACGGGACAAATCTAGTCACGCCTGGGCCGAAAACCGCAGACGGACTCCATATAAGCTATGTCGTGACGTGGCCCAATACAGAGGCGCCGCACACCCACTCTGCTTCACTGACGAAGTAATGGAGCATGAATTCCCAGCAGGGTTTAAACCTGTGAATATCGAATCATATGATGGAACAACTGATCCCACAGTATGGATCGAGGATTTTCTTCTCCATATTCATATGGCTCGAGGAGACGACCTTCATGCCATAAAATACCTCCCACTAAAACTCAAGGGACCACCAAGGTACTAGTTAAATAGTCTGCCTGAAAACTCTATCAGCAGCTGGGAAGATCTAGACGACGCCTTCCGCGACAACTTCCAAGGTACATACATCCGGCCACCAGACACCGATGACTTAAGTCACATTGTCCAGCAGCCCAGAGAGTCAGCCAGGAAGCTCTGGACTAGGTTCTTAGTTAAAAAGAACCAAATCGTAGATTGTCCGGACGCGGAAGCCCTAGCGGCCTTTAAACACAGTTTCCGGGACGAGTGGCTCGCCCGCCACCTCGGTCAGGAAAAACCAAAAACCATGTCAGCCCTTACCACTGTAATGACCCGCTTTTGCGCGGGCGAAGACAGCTGGCTCGATCGTAGAAGCAACAGCGCCAGCGACCTGGGCACTTCCGAAGTTCGAGACGGCAACGGGAAACCACAACGCAATAACCACAAGCATGGCAATAGTAATGGGGGAGCGCACGACACAACGGTCAACGCAGGATTCAGCAGCCCCAAACCCGGTCAACGGAAGAAACCAATCAGGGCAGATAGATACGGACTATCCAATTTGGATAAGATATTGGATAGGTGATGACCCACAAGTGTAGGGGATCTATCGTAGTCCTTTTGATAAGTAAGAGTGTCGAACCCAACGAGGAGCAGAAGAAAACGATAAGCGGTTTTCAGCAAGGTATTCTCTGCAAGCACTGAAATTACAGGTAACAGATAGTTTTGTGATAAGATAATTAGTAATGAGCAACAAGTAACAAAAGTAAATAAAGTGCAGCAAGGTGGCCCAATCCTTTTTTAGCAAAGGACAAGCCTAGACAAACTGTTATATGATGTAAAGCGCTCCTGAGGACACATGGGATCGGAATATCGTCAAGCTAGTTTTCATCATGTTCATATGATTCGCGTTCGGTACTTTGATAATTTGGTATGTGGGTGGACCGGTGCTTGGGTACTGTCCTTACTTGGACAAGCATCCCACTTATGATTAACCTCTATTGCAAGCATCCACAACTACAACAAAATTATTAAGGTAAACCTAACCATAGCATGAAACATATGGAGCCAAATCAGCCCCTTACGAAACAACGCATAAACTAGGGTTTAAGCTTCTGTCACTCTAACAACCCATCATCTACTTATTACTTCCCAATGCCTTCCTCTAGGCCCAAATAATGGTGAAGTGTCATGTATTCGACGTTCACATAACACCACTAGAGGAGAGACAACATACATCTCATCAAAATATCAAACGAATACCAAATTCACATGACTACTAATAGCAAGACTTCTCCCATGTCCTTAGGAACAAACGTAACTACTCACAAAGCATATTAATGTTCATAATCAGAGGGGTATTAATATGCATATAGGATCTGAACATATGATCTTCCACCAAATAAACCAACTAGCATCAACTACAAGGAGTAATTAACACTACTAGCAACCCACAGGTACCAATCCCGGGTTTGGAGACAAGAATTGGATACAAGAGATGAACTAGGGTTTTGAGAGGAGATGGTGCTGGTGAAGATGTTGATGGAGATTGCCCTCTCCCGATGAGAGGAGCATTGGTGATGACGATGGCGATGATTTCCCCCTCCCGGAGGGAAGTTTCCCCGGCAGAACAGCTCCGCCGGAGCCCTAGATTGGTTCTGCCAAGGTTCCGCCTCGTGGCGGCGGAGTCTCGTCCGAAAAGATGGATTATGGTTTTTTCCTCATCAGAAGACTTCATATAGCAGAAGATGGACATCGGAGGGCCACCAGGGGGCCCATGAGGTAGGGGGGCGCCCAAGGGGGTAGGGCGTGCCCCCCACCCTCGTGGGCAGGGTGTGGCCCCCCTGGTGAACTTCTTGTGCTCGGTATTTTTTATATATTATGAAAATGTCTTCCGTGAAGTTTCAGGACTTTTGGAGCTGTGCAGAATAGGTCTGTAATATTTGCTCCTTTTCCAGTCCAGAATCCCAGCTGTTGGCATTCTCCCTCTTTATGTAAACCTTGTAAAATAAGAGAGAATAGGCATAAGTATTGTGACATAATGTGTAATGACATCTCATAATGCAATAAATATTGATATAAAAGCATGATGCAAAATGGACGTATCAACTCCTCCAAGCTTAGAACTCGCTTGTCCTCAAGCGAAAGCCGAAATCGAAAAATATGTCCACATGTTTAGAGATAGAGGTGTTGATAAAAATAAAATACGGACATGAGGGCATCATGATCATTCTTAGAACATCAACTTATATAATTCTTGTCATATGATCTCTTATGCTAGAGTAACAATTCAATCACAACTTCAAGTATGAATCATAAACTTCATTGAAAACTAACAAACCACAATCTCAGTAATTGGAGCAATTGCAATTTATCATAACATAGGAAAGAGTCAATATAAGAGCTTTTCAGCAAGTCCACATACTCAACTATCATATAGTCTTTCACAATTGCTAACACTCACGCAATACTTACGGGTATGGAGTTTTAATCGGACACAGAGAAAGATAGGGGCTTATAGTTTTGCCTCCCAACGTTTTACCTCAAGGGTAATGTCAACAATAATAGTTCATGAAAACTCACATCCAATTAGCCATATATACCAGGATCTTTCCAACATATTGTGCTTCCCAAAAGATAAAATTTAAGAGATCACCATGACTCTTATGTAAGGTAGGAGATAAAAGTAAAAGATAGGCCCTTCGCAGAGGGAAGCAGAGGTTGTCATGCGCTTTTATGGTTGAATGCACAAAATCTTAATGCAAAAGAACGTCAATTTATATTGCTACTTGTGATATGGACCTTTATTATGCAGTCTGTCGCTTTTATTTCTTCTATATCACACGATCGTATAAAGCTTATTTTCTCCCACACTAATAAGTCATACATATTTAGAGAGCAACTTTTTATTGCTTGCACTGATGACAACTTACTTGGAGGATCTTACTCAATCCATAGGTAGGTATGGTGGACTCTCATGGCAAAACTGGTTTAAGGGTGTTTGGAAGCACAAGTAGTATCTCTACTTGGTGCGTTGAATTTGGCTAGCATGAGGGGGAAAGGAAAGCTCAATCATGTTGTATGATCCATGACAATATAATTTATCTTAGATGTAAGAAAACATAACCCATTACGTTGTCTTCCTCGTCCAACGTCAACTCTTTAGCATGTCATATTTTAATGAGTGCTCACAATCATAAAAGATGTCCAAGATAGTATATTTATATGTGAAGACCTCTCTTCATTTATTACTTCCTATTAATTGCAACGATGACCAAAACTATGTTTGTCAACTCTCAACAACTTTTATTCATCATACTCTTTCTATGTGAGCTCATTACTCTCCATAAGATCCATATGATCTCTTTTATTTCCTTTTATTCTTTCTCTTTTCTTTTATTCACTCAAGATCATGGCAAAATAAACAAGCCCTTGACTCAACACTAATCTTTATTATATATAGCTCACGGACTCGATTACATAGAAGGATCATAAAGCAAAACTCACAACTAGATCATACTAAAAACTTTCATTCTACTAGATCAAGATATTATCAAAAGGATCGAACTAAGAAAAAGGTAAAGATAGAAGTGATGGTGATACGATAATTGTGACAAAACCCGGTATCATCATAGATGTGGTGGGCTCCTACTTCTATGACAAAAAATCATGACAGAAAATGGGCTTTTCATCCTGGGCGCGCCGGAGACGCAGCTGCATGACATTCTTTGGGCCGTCCATGACGGAAAAAACCATGGTAGAAGCAAGGGTGAGGAAAATTTCGGGGAGTTCCCGGTTACGGTGGGAGGTCGGGGGCCAAGCGATGCGCATTTCTCTCGTACACGTACGCACGTGTGTGCGAGGCGTTGGCTCTAACTGAACCCGAGCGATTGCAGTGCAGGCTACGCATTACTGAACCCGAGCGATCGATCGATGGCTGTTAACTGAACCCGATCGAGCGATTCCTTCGCTACTGCTGCTAACTGAAGCCGATCAATTGGATGAACAGTGAGCGTTGCGGGGGGAGGGGGTTGGATGAACAGTAAGCGGTGGTGTTGCGTCTGGACGAACAGGACCCCGTGGTGTGGTGGAGGGATGGATGAACAGTAGACGGGGGAGGGGTGCCCGTGGAGGGGTGGTTGAACAGGACCCCGTGGTGTGGTGGAGGGCTGGATGAACAGTAGACGGTGGAGGGGTGCCCGTGGAGGGGTGGTTGAACAGGACCCCATGGTGTGGAGGGCTGGATGAATAATAGACGGTGGAGGGGTGCCCGTGGAGGGGTGGTTGAACAGTAGCCGCTGGAGTAGCGCACGATGGAGGCTGGATGAACAGGAGCCCGTGGAGGGTGGAGGAGGTCGACGGTAGCCCGTGGAGGCTGGAGGAGGTCGACGGTGGAGATGAACAGTATCTCGTGGAGTCCCGTTTTGCGGTACGCCACACCCCTCCCGATGAACAGGACCCCCGTTTCGACCGTAGGAGCTCTGTTTCGTCCGTTTTGCAGTACGCCACACCCCTCCCGATCAACAGGACCCCCATTTCCACTGTAGGAGGTCTGTTTCCTCCGTTTTGCGGTACGCCACACCCCTCCCGATCAACAGGACACCCGTTTCGGCCGTAGGAGGTCCGTTTCCTCCGTTTTGCGGTACACTAGACCCCTCCCGATCAACAGGACCCCGTTCCGAACGTAGGAGGTCCGTTTCCTCCGTTGTGCGGTACGCCAGGCCTCGTTTCCATCGCCTGTTCCATCCAAGCCCTCCCGATGAACACGACCACGCATTCCGTTCCAACCCAGTCGGTTGGCTCCCATGCGTACCGTTGCCTCTTGATGAACATGACGCATTCCGTTGCCTCCCCATGAACACGACGCATTTCGTTGCCTCCCCATGAACACGACGACGACGCTGTTTCTCCGTTCCGACCCAGCCATGTACCAAGCCCTGGCCGTACATATGCGCGAGTAGGTGTTCGAGACCCCACCCGTATGTACACATACATGGTCGTATTTTCTTTCTTGCACCCTGGCCGCTGTACGTACGTGTGCATGCTACGTGGGCGCCTCTACTACGACACTTACGCGCCTCTACTACGACACATGCGCGCCTCTACATCCACCAGTATATATGTACGTACACGTTCGCGACCAAAATGACAATGCTACGTACGCTTCGACCAGGTGGGTCCCGACTGTCAGGCACTTCCTTGCCTGCGAAGATGTAGCTGGTGGGTCCCAGCAGTCAGGGGGCGAATCATTTTTTTGCCCGGATGCACTTCCTTGCGTGCGAAGATGTAGCTGGTGGGTCCCAGCAGTCAGGGGCAAACATTTTTTTCGCGAAATACGGTGGCCCGTCTGGTGGGTCCCTGCTGTCAGGTGGAGGAATAATTATTTTGCACGTAATAAGGAGGCACTTCCTTGCTGCCGCCGTGGACCCAGCTGTCAGCCTCTCCACGTACAGTCCACGTCTGATGGAAGCCGTTCCTTGACCATGTTGACCACGCCGCGCCGAGAGCACCAGGGCGATGGACGACGGTGAGGCCTAGGAAGGGGATGACGCGGAGCCGGGGAATACGCGACAGTGGATGCCCACGCGTAGAGGAGTACGAGGGTTCACTGGTTCGCTGCAGTGTGAGGCTGCCGTCGCCGCAGAATAACAGGGGGTGTGGGTGAGTAGAGGGATGGCATGGCCAGCGGTGGGAGTAGTAGGGGGCGGTGAGGCCTCCGCCACATCGTAGCCGGCCACGGGAGGCAGGAGCACGAGTCACGACCGGCGCTGGTTTGGGCGGCTGGAGCAAGAAGACCAGAGGTTGAAGAAGCACTACAGCCGTTGGATGGACATACGGTCACTGGAGCTAGAATCATGCATATTGACTAAGTTGACAAAGCCCTCCGTCCCCGTCAACTTAGTAGGCCCACAAGTCAGCCTGCCACTATACTGTGTCCTAGCTAATACGGGGAGTATTCATTTTTTTGTGCGTAATAAGGAGGCACTTCCTTGCATGCGAAGATATAGCTGGTGGGTCCGAGCTGTCAGTGGCGGTAACATCTTTTTCGCGAAATACAGAGGCCCTTTCGGTGGGTCCCTGATGTCAGGTGGAGGAATCATTATTTTGCGCGTAATAAGGAGGCATTTCCTTGTGTGCGGCCGTGGACCCAGCTGTCGGCCTCTCCACGTACAGGCCACTTCAGATGCATGTCGGTCGTTGACCACGTTGACCAGGGCGGTGGACGACGGCGAGGCCTAGGAAGGGAACGACACGGAGGGAGGGAAGACTCGGCAGTTGTTTCCCACGCGGAGGGGAGTATGACTGTACGAGGGTTTACGGGTTCGTCTGCCGTCGCCGGAGAATAACAGCAGGTGTGGGTGAGTAGAGGGATCACTAGGCCAGCGATGGGAGTACGGTGGGGCGGTGAGGCATGCGCGGCAGCACAGCCGGCCGCGAGGAGGAGGGAGCAGACAGTCCCGACGATTTGAGCGGCTGGAGCAGGAAGAGCAGAGATTGAACAAGCACGACGACCGTTTGATGGACATCCAATAGTCACTGCTTGTGCGTCAACCTTTTTTAGGTAAGCCTCAAATCTGTGGAAAACAGCATACAACCCATCTGCCATTATTTCTAATAATTTACAGCCCATTTGCTAATTCTTAAGGTTTTTTTGGAGCCCATATTCTTTTTGTTAGCATTACAGCCCATATTGTGGCCACGGTTAAAAAATTATACGAAATTTTGCATATTTTCGTGCGGTCCGAATTGTTTTTAATCCCGAGATTTCGACTCACATTCAAACTGATTTTAAAAATAAATGTATATCAATATAAAATCCAACAAATTCTCCACGCATAAAAATTAATGTAATTTAAAATCTTGAAATGAAAAAAAAAAGATATTTGAAACTAATTGCCGGTTTGATGTGTTTTAAAAATGTACAGCCCATTTCTCATTACTGATGGGCCATTTTCTCGGCCAGCCGAATGAAAGCTCTCCTCGTCTTGAAAGATTTGCAGCCCAACAGGCCTGACAAAAAGCGACTTACTTGGCAAATCACAAAAAACTGGGCTATGGCCGTGAACCCAGCTGTCAGCCTCTCCACATACAGTACTCTTCCGATGGAAGTCATTCCTTGACCACGTTGACCACGCCGCATGAAGAGCACCACGGCGGTCGACGACGGCGAGGCCTAGGAAGGGGACGACGCAGAGCCGGGGAAGACGCGACAGTGGAAGCCCGCGTGGAGAGGAGTACGAGGGTTCACTGGTTCGGCTGCGGTGTGAGGCTGCCGTCGCCGCAGGGCCTGGCCAGCGGTGGGAATAGTAGGGGCGGTGAGGCCTCCGTGGCAGCACAGCCGGCCACGGGAGGCAGGAGCATGCGGCACGACCGGCGCTGCTTTGGGCGGCTGGAGAAAGAAGACCAGAGGTTGAAGAAGCACTACGGCTGTTGGATGGACATCGTACGGTCACTGGAGCTAGAATCATTCATATTGACTAAGTTGACAAAGCCCTCCATCCCCGTCAACTTAGTAGGCCCACAAGTCAGCCTCCCACAATGGTGGGTCCCAGCTAGCAGGGGGTATTCATTTTTTGTGCGTAATAAGGAGGCACTTCCTTGTGTGCGAAGATATAGCTGGTGGGTCCGACATGTCAGCGGGGGGAACATTTTTTCGCGAAATACAGAGGCCCTTCCGGTGGGTCCCAGCTGCCAGGTGGAGGAATCATTATTTTGCGCGTACAGTCCATGGCCGATGGATGTCGTTCATTGACCATGTTGACCAGGCCGTGCCAAGAGCACCATGGCGGTGGACGACGGCGAGGCCTAGGAAGGGAATGACACAGAGCCGGGGAAGACTCGGCAATGGTTGCCCACGCGGTGGGGAGTACAAGGGTTTACTGGTCCGGCTGCCGTTGCCGGAAAATAACAGGAGGTGTGGGTGAGTAGAGGAATGGCCTGGCCAGCAATGAAGTAGGGTGGGGCGGTGCAGCCTGTGCGGCAGCACAGCCGGCCATTGGAGGCGGGAGCAAGCAGTCCCACCGGAGCTGGTTTGGGTGGCGGGAGCAAGAAGATCAGATATTGAAGAAGCAGCACGGCCGTTGGATTAACATCCAACGGTCACTACTACTAGAATCGTTTGTGGACTAAGTTGACAAAGCCAAAGTACACGTCAACCTAGTAGACCCACAAGTCAGCCTCCAAATCTATCCCAAACAGCATACATACCGAAATTTCTAGCCAGATTCAAATTAATTTTAAATCTAAATATACCTTAATTTAAATTCAATGAAATTTTACCCGCACAAAAACAATGAAATTTGAAATATCGAAATCCGAAAGAAAACAGTATTTTGGAACTAATTGCCTGTTTGCTGTATTTTTTCATTTTACAGCCCATTTATTATTACTTATAGCCCATTTCTTATTACTTATAGCCCATTTTCTAGGCAAAATGCATCCCTCCTCGTCTTGAAAGATTTCTGGCCCAGCAGGGTGTAGAAAATCAAGTAGGCCTACGTTGGTTATTCTGCAAAAAACAAAATAGCTGGCTAGCCATTTTCAGAAAGGAAAAAATAACCTGGGTTGGTCATGTGCTAAACATATGAAATAAAAGCCTGGGCTAGACGGGCCACGGGTCCCGCACAACCCGGTTGATACGCTTCTCCGTCCCGAAGAAACAAAATTACTGCGTGCTGCTGGGTCCCTACTGTCATCCTCACCATGTACAGTCATCTCCTTATTCCTCTCGGTTGTTGACCATGATGACAACACCGGAGGACGGTGCCGCGGCGAGCGAACCAAGGCGGAGGACGATGGTGAGGCCTCAGACGGGAACGAACAGGAGTCGGGGAAGATCACAACCAGCCGTCGGAGGCGGGAGCAGGCGGTCCCGCCTGCGCTGGTTTGGCTTTGGCGGCTCGAGGAAGAAGATAGTGAAGAAACGCGACAGGCGTTGAATGTCAATCCAACGGTCAAGGTTGGCACAATCGTTTGTTGACTAAGCGGACACCAAGTAGCATACTTTTTTATATATAGAAAGAAAATCAAAGACTTGGGAAGGCGTACAGAACAAGCTAGTGTACCAGTAAAGAGACGTTGCCGAGTTTTAGAAAAAAGAAAGACGTGCTCCTATAGCTGGTTCGAATCCAAACCTAGACTATGACTATATGTGGTGCTATGCTACTCTGCAAGTAATGAAACTGACATATCCAACATTCGCTTCTCCTCGTCTCTACTTACTCTACCTAGCATCAGAAGCTCTGGCCGCAGCAACCATGTCCGCTGGCTGCTCGTCCACCTGCTCTTCAGTAGGCAACAACCAGATATGTGCCAAGTCGCCACCCGTACCATCGCCTGTGGGTCTCATCACACCCCCGCTGGCACGCGCACCGTAGCCGATTGCTCATCGCAACCCGCTGCCGTTGGTGTGGTGCCACTGCTACAAATCACGTAGAGTCATCCATCGAGTCTCAACCATAATCCGCAACCCTGGCCGAGTCTTCTACAAATGCCCGAATCATGGGGTAATAATATGTTTAAGTGTTGTTCTGTTGCTTTCAGTTGCTGATTTTTTAATAGTTTGGTTGATGATCTTCCAATTTGATTTGTGTAGAAAAGGGAAGATTCGTGTGATTTGTATTTCTGGGAAGTTGCTGATGTGGGGGAATGCAACTACGCTGATTATTTGGTTAGCCGAGGAATCCCAATACCAGCAGGTTGGGGTGTTGGACATGTAACTGAAGGAACAACAGAAGAGGAAGATGCAGAGCAGAAGGTTAAAGATGTAGTTCCTCTAATCATGGCCAAGCAACAGCTGCTGAACGGCCTTGACAGCAATGAGGAGATGAAAGAGCTTGTGAAGATAACGGGCAAAATCGATGTGCTCTGTAGGATGATTGTCTCTTTATTTGCAGTGTATGTAGCACACATGATGTATTTAGTGGCTACGACATGAGCACTTTGCTGAAACTAGTAATGAATGAAACCTGTGTAGCAGGTTGGGCATAGTGTTGTGAACATCTAATGATTTCTATTAACGGAAATCAGGGGGTATCCCCTTTTGCTCATATAAATAAATAAATAGCAGAGGCCCTGTCTGGTCAGCTTTGTTCTCGTTCGAAGACGTCGAGCAAATTGCAGTCCAACAACAAACTATGTCATCAAATTCAAGTTTCACAGCCAAATATGAGTACAACTGAAAAACAATGTCATCATGTTTTAGTTGTCATACAATCACCAAACACAAATCAGCATACATAACAAGTGATGTTCTCACAGCAAAATACTAAACAACATGTTCATCAGGTTTCAGTTGTCATAGCAAACACAATTTCACATAGTAGATAAAAAACTTCTTCTGACAGGCAAATACAACAAAAGCAATGTAATCATCATCCGCAGCAGTAGCGTCAACATCTTCGCCATGTGTATCAGTCTGAATCGTAATTCCCCACGGTGTCATCTTATTCTTTGTCCTCAACATCCTCGAACGTTGGCTTCTTCTTAATCAACTCTTGTATGTCCACATCACGACAGGCAATCTTTTTGCCGGCGTCATTGACGTGATGGTTCTCAAAGATATTAGGAACATCTGTGTTATCTTGTACATCAGGAGCAGTGTAAGCATCATCTTGTTGTGCAACTTCATTAAACGAATTCCTCTGCTCAAACCTTTGCAATACTCTCTAGTCATCGCTACGTGCAAATGTGTCTTCCAAGAAAAATATCTGTGTTGCTTGATTTGCCAAAATAAAATGCTCGTTGGTCTGGTACGCCACCTTGACATTGATGGATTTGAAATAATCATCAGCTCTGGGTTTTGCGATCCTGGAAAACAGGTTATACCAACGACAGCACAACAGAACCACACACTAATGATCCTCGAAACTGGAGATATACTGCAACTGAACAAGTCTGTTATGTTTGCATACATTTTAGTTGTCTCTTTGTCATACGTATCCGTGCTCATGATGGCACTGTTTTGTGTCTTCCTGCCTTCGTCTCGTGCAAGGGTGTTGTAGCGCACATCTCCAACAACGCAAGATTCATTATGTCTTACCCGAGTATCAGGACCCATTGCTAGCGAGTAAAGGGCATCATCAACTGCCTGCCCATCCTCCTGCATCTTCTTAACCTATGGTTAGAAAATAGACAAGCTGATCATCTTATGTACTTAATATATTAAAAAAACTGACAATGCACATCAAAAGCTTACATGGTTCTTGAACCATTTCGCAAATCCTGCCATAACCAGTTTGTCAATGTTTCCTGGATTTTGCGGTAGTAACTCCTCTTTGTAGATGCTGCACAACATAGTGATCGCGTCAAACATCTAAATATATAAGAATGTGTTGCAAGTTTAGTAGATTGCGATGTATAAGCTACAGTACTGCACTTACTTGATATAAGGTAGTATCTCAGGACAATTATTCAACACATACCAAACCATTTTGTCCAAATCTTTAGGTTTGTCCTCTTGTCGACTCTTCCCTCTAACTCGAATAGAATAATCGAAAGCATTGAGCCCGAGATTGTCTTCACCCACCTCTTTGCTAAGCTGATCAGCTGTTTCAATGTATTTTGAGCAAAATGTCAACGCTTCTGTAGCAATGTAGGCCTCTGCAATGGAATCCTCGAGTCTAGCTCTGTTCCTAACATAGCCCTTGAAAGTGCCTAGCCGCCTTTCAATAGGGTACATCCATCCATATTGTACTGGACCTCTAAGTAGTGCCTCATCAGGTAGATGAACAGCCAAATGCACCATCACATCAAAGAAGGCTGGAGGATATATCTTCTCAAGGTCGCATAGCATAGTTGGTATCTTGTCTCTAAGACGCTCCAAAGCATCTATCCTGATATTCCTACTGCAGAGTTCCCTGAAGAATTGTCCCAACTCTCCAACTGCTCTGTATAAGTCAGGGCGGCCCAGTCCTCTAAGGATAACAGGTAAAACCCTTTGAAGTAGGACGTGGCAGTCATGAGTTTTCAACCCTTGTACCTTGTTTCCATCTGCACTGACTCTCCTTTCAGGGTTGGAAGCAAATCCATGTGGGAATCTGACACATGACAGGACCTCGCAAAATTCTTTTCTTTTTACCTTGTCCAAGACGTACACAGCTGGTGCCATATCCCGTGGTTTACCTTCATCTTGCACCTGCAAATCCTTTCTGAAACCCAGGTGTGTCAAATCATTCCTAGATTTTAAGGTATCTTTCGTCTTGCCTTCAATATTAAGAAGTGTGCCGATAATGCTGTCACATATATTTTTCTTGATGTGCATCACATCAAGATTATGCCGTAGATCCAAATCTTTCCAATACTCCAAGTCCCACAAAGTGGACCTGCGGGTAAACAATAATCTCTCTTCTACCCTACCACACTTTATTTTCCCGCTACCATTACTAGGATGGTTTCCTGGTGTAATATGCCTGACCTTCTCTAATTCCACTTGCAACTCATCGGCGGTGAGCCTCTTTGGCGCATCACGGTTTTCATGCTTTGCATTGAACACATGTCTTTGGTATTTTCTAGGATGCGGCTTGTCCTTGGCAAGGAAACGATGGTGTCCAATGTAACATATCTTGCTAAGTATTGCGTATGACAACGGATTCCTGTCACAGCGAACACATGCATTGTAACCATGTGTCATTCGCCCTGACATAGTGCCCAAAGCCGGATAATCATGGATGCACAAAATTATAACAGCACGCAGAAAGAAATCAGCTGGTGGGCTGCTATATAGGTCTCGAGTGACAACACCCTTCCATAGTTGTTGAAGTTCCTCCACAAGAGGCTCCATGAACAAATCAAAATCCTTTCCAGGACTTTTTGGACCTGGGATGAGCAAGGCCATCATGTAGTTTGATTCTTTGGTGCAGACATTTGGAGGCATATTGTAAGGGATAACAAGCACTGGCCACATGCTATATGTGGCGCTCTGGTGGCCAAATGGGTTAAATCCATCTGAAGCTAAGCCAAGTCTAATGTTTCTTGGGTCATCAGCAAACTCTTTGTGTTTATCATTGAAGCTTTTCCACTCATTACCATGAGATGGATGGCTCATTACATTCTGATCTCTGTACTCCTGGTTCCTAGAATGCCACAGTACATCCTCTCTTGTTTCAGCATCATGAAACAACCTCCGCAATCTTGGTGTAATTGGAAAATGTCTCATAACATTATGAGGAATCCTCTTCACAGCATTGCCATCTTTCCATCTTGATGATTTGCATTTCGAGCATTCACTTAAGTTGGCATAATCCTTCCGGAACAGAACACTATTATTCTTACAAACATGGATCATATCATATCCAATTCCAACTGCATGAAGGAAATTCTTCATTTTACTGTAGGTGTGTGGCAGCTTAGACGCATCTGGGAAAGATTTGCGGAAAGCAGCCAACATCGCTTCGAATGATTTGTTGGTCATCCGCTCAGATGTCTTCACCTGAAGAAAGGTGATCATAGCTGAGAATACTGACAGCATATTTCCTGGGGTGACAGCAACGTTGCATTGTTCCAACATGCGGGCCCACCATTTTTCTTCTGTAGGTGAAAGTTCACGGAATGCACGAGCATTTCGTAGCATTGTTTCAATGTTAGTCAAACTCACTGGCTCTGCCACCACCACCTCCTCTTACTCTTCCACCTGAGCATCAGGCAGATCAAGATGGTGATATCCTGCTTCCACGTAGTCAATAACATTGACGTTCACAGCTTCACCATGATGAACCCACCTAGTATATGTGACCGACATCCCATACAAGTGTAGATGATTTTGCATAGTTGACTGGGGTCTTGTAACTGAATTCATACAACTGCTACACGGGCAGAGCACATCTGATTTTGGACCACCGTACTCAGCTCTGATAAAGTTCATGAAGTTTTCAACCCCCTCGACATATGCAGCAGAGAATCTTTGAGCAGAAGTTATCCAAGTCCTGTCCATCTGTTAGACATACAAATTAGTTCTTCTACTAGATATTACAGGAAAAACATATATGCTTTTTTATGAAGTCCAGAAAAAAAATACCTAGGTCGATGTCTAAAGTTATGGCAAGATATTTTTGGACGAGCAGATCTAAGTAATGAAATATATGTAAAGCTAATTCAGCAAACAGATTTGAGTGCCAAATTATGGCAGGCTGTTTCAGCAGTCAATGAGGCCAAGCACACAGCCATTAAACTATCAAAGGCCATCGCAGCAACAAAGATCGAGTATAAAATGGTGTAGAGCTATTTCACCTAACAGATTGGCTACTAGACCATGGCAATCTACGTCACAATAAATATATGGCAAGGATATTTTAGCAACTAATCGGCCTTGGCATGCCATCTCAACTAAACAGATTGAGTGCAGAACAGGTCAAGGAAGCTTCTTAAGCAGAGCATATTGACAGTAAACTACTTCGGCAAATAGTGAGATTAACAGCGTCTATCAGCTAACATTCAGCGCTACACCGACATGAACGGGGCCTCAGTCTAGAATGCGTGTACCGTGGGAGAAGCTGACCGCCGTGCGTCTCCACACGAACGTCGCCGGCGGTGGCGGCGCTGACCGCCGTGCGCCTCCACCAGAACGTAGCCAGAGGTGGCAGCATGGCTAGAGGAAGGCAGTCTACGAGAGCGTACTATGGGAGCGAGAGGATCGCTGAACCGCAGCACCGACGTATCGGTGCAGCGGGGAGGGCGGCTTTCACGGAGTGAATGGAGTGGAGGGGGACAGGGGGGAGGGGGTTTGGGGAATATTATTGGCTAGTTGGCCAAAGGGCGGTTGAATCGGATTTGGGGGGAATTTTTGGGTGTGGGGGGAGGATTTTTGTGCGGTGGGCAGGGGGAGTTTGGCGCATGGTCGGTTTCTCCAAGTGCAGTCCCACCTGTCAGTGAAGAGGCAAGCCGAAGCGCGTTCCGTTTGCGTGAGCCGTGTGCAGGACCGAACGTGTGTGGGGTGCAATGCGACCGCGACAGGAGTGATGTGAGTGTACCGCCTTTTTTCCTTTTAAACTAGGTGCTTCGGCCCCTCAAAACAAAATTGTTGCTTCACGCGATCCATCGATACTACTACTAGTAATCCGGTAATCCCGACTAAAACGGCGTGGCCGAGTCTTTTCCCGCGCGATATGCTGAGAGGTTGGCTTAGTTGGGTTCTTTAGGACGAGTAATGCTACACCTACGTAATCCCAATTACGTAATTAACGTAATGTGAAACATGTGAGTTGTTGATTGTAGATTGGGGGAGGGAGGGGCCCACCACCATGAAAATCAGGGGAGGAGAGAGAGAGGCAATTTACGTTAACCCTTTCGTAGGTTCCCGTAGATGTAGAAAGATGTGAAATGCGTGAATGTGTAGTGGATGTACTATTGGAGTGCCTAAGATAATTTGTGTATGTATAGACCCTATGTGTTTATTTTACTTCGCATGTTAGATTTGTCTCGGTTCAATAAAAAGCAGAATTGGTGATGATTGTGTGCCTGTCATCCTGCAATATAGGCCATCCGATCTATATCTAACGGATAGGAAGGAAACTATGACAATTTGCCCGCACTCCTCTCCACGTTTGCAGATAAGGCTTTCCCTCATTCATCCTTTTCTCCCACAAGATCTTGATTTTCCATGCAATGCACGGGCATCTTGCTAGTACTCATACAATATGTATATTATTGTGAAAGTTCATATACACCAGCCAAGATTAATGCAAACACGGCAAATTTTCGTTACATTTCGAACTTTTATAGGACTAAAAAATAAAAGAAACCCGACCCTAAACCAATTCTACGGCGGTGTCCGATGTCCTCCATCCGTGATCTCTATGTACGGGGGCGGGGTTCAAGACCCGTGAAGTGAAGGTGCGGTCTCTGGCGAGGAAGAGTAGAACACGGGATACGGACCGGCCAGTTGGCACACCATGCCCTGCCGCCTCCCATGCCCTACTCATCCTTGGAGGAGTCCCCGACCTCGGCGGTGCCGAACGTTGGACGGCGGCAAGTAGGACGCGTGGCTGACGGTGCTCCCGTCGTTAGCCGCCAGCGTGGCCACCGCTTGTGCGGTCGCGTCCGCGTCCTCCTACGCCGCTATTGCGTCGCGAGAGGCGACTTGAGAGAGGGCGGCGACCTCGAGCTTCATCCCCGAAGACAAGCTCTCCCGCAGAGCGTTCGCACTTGCGGTCATGGCGGATGTGGTGTCAGGTAGGAGGACAATGCGCTATGGTGTGGAGGTTAGCTGGGCGTTGCCGCTTTAAGTAGCGCATTCCAGTGAGGCCAAGCGTCCGGGTGCGTCATTAAGTCACCAAAGTTGGTTCCTCGGGCACCGAGCCTCTTAACAATGACATACGAACGAACAACATGAATGCGGGCAGCTGGCGCCGGCTCAGAATGCACCACGCGACGGTGCAAGGGAAGAGGGTTTTGGTGTGCCAGGGTAGTCAGCTGCGGTTGTGGCAACGTTGGAGATGCCCTTTGCTCACATGCGATCCCCGCATGTCATTGAAAAAGCAAGACGCGACTCGGCATCGTCTCAGGTCCAGAGGATGCAGTTGGTCACGCTACACCACTCCACGGATGCATCACGGCGCCCCGTGCATCCTCGACGAGCCGGGTGTTGGGGTGTGTTTGGATTGTGGCCAAAGTGCACCTTACCAAAATTTTGGTCATGACCCAAAGATTTGTCTTTGTTTGGATGGTTGCCATTTTTTGGCATGCCAATGAACTCTAGCCAACTCTAGTTCATTTTTCTTGCCAATGTCGGCCAAATCATGGGCAACCAATACCACAACCAAAATTTTGGTCATGACCCAAAGATTGGTCTTCGTTTGGATGGTTGCCATTTCTTTGGCATGCCAATGAACTCTAGCCAACTCTAGTTCATTTTTCTTGCCAATGTCGGCCAAATCATGGGCAACCAATACCTCAACCAAAATTTTGGCTACCCAATGCTTTGATGGGGCAACCTTGGGCACAAACCAAACATACCGTTGGTCGTGCCACAGCACTAACGCCACCCTCGGCACACTGAAATCGACCGTGTCTAGCTATGATATGAGCGTGTCTCTCACCGTGGTCGCCGTGTCCAGAGGCGGTGCTAGAGCTGCGCCCCGTTGTTGGCCCCAACGACCCACATGAACGGTTGTCGGTGGCGAGGAGGTCGTGGGTCAGGTCCTCCATTGGACTAGTCTGCCCCACATGTCGGTTTCCCTGTTTTCCCGGCCATATTCGAGCGCCAGTGCTATGCGTTGCGCATTAGGCCTTTCACTATGTAGGCCAAGCGAGACAACTTATTGTTTATTTGAGCCGTTCAAGTATAATCATGTGGCGTTTGCTTATTTCTCATTCCTCTCCAACCCTCTTCTCCATCGATCATGTCGCCCTCCAGTCAAGTCCATCCTCCCGCATGCCTCATTTGAACATTCCGCCGAGTATCATTCGCATGTACCCACCCTAGTCCTCTTTCAATAGATCTTCGGACCCCGAGATGAAATCGAGAGGGAACGAGTGGGGGCACGTGATACCTAAGGCGGATTGAAAATTTTGAACCGGTGATTATAGCATCCGCAAATCATATATAAAGGGTATTCAATGTTTGTTTCGTTTTTGAACGTACAATATACTCCCTCCTATCCTTTCTAGTTTACATATAAGTTTTATGTGTAGTCAAAGTATCTCTACTTTGATCAAAAAGGTATCAACATTCAACAACGCCCAATCAATATTGTTAGATTCGTACGTACTCCTAGATTTGTACTCGAGATGGTTTCCAATTTGACTATTGACAAGATTAATAGTACATGAGATGTATAATGTGAAAATTATATCATTGGAAACTCCTTTCACATACGAATTTGACCGTATGCTTTGTGTAAGTTGCATGTCATATATTATTACTCTAACATTTGGTCCAAGTTAGCCTCGAAAAACGCATTAGACCCCGTATGCTTTGTGTAAGTTGCATGTCATATATTATTACTCTAACATTTGTGTAAGTTGCATGTCATATATTATTACTCTAACATTTGGTCAAAGTAGTATAGTGGAAGTGGATCCTTTGACATAGGTATCCCTACCTTACCCACCCTTTTGATCACTTACTGGCGGACCCCATGCTTGCTAGGCCCCGCATGTCAGTTACTCAATGGGTTCGGCCACGTCAGGGGATCCTCATCCGTAGTATACTCCCTCTGTTTTTATTTACTCCGCATAAAACGGAGGGAGTGGTGGTATAATAAATGACGCGGGCGGGGGAGGGGGAGGGACGTTAGTTTGCTCTCAACTGCGGTCCCACAAGCGAGCGAAAGCGCAATACGAAGCGCGTTCCATTCGGTGAGCGACGTGGAGGGTCCAGCGTGCAGGGCTGCAACGCGACCGCGACAAGAGCGATATATAGTCAAAACCGATTGACCGGTCATCCCCGGAACCACTATTCACACCAGAACCTTCGCTGCTCGGCCTACGCCAGCCACTGCACTAAAACCACACCAAATCTCCAGCCCATTCCCCCACCTTTCGCTCCCCTAGCCCGCAGCAAGCGTCCCCTAGTTCGCCGGAAAGCCATGGTGCGCCGCAAGATCACTTACTACAAGATGCTGACGCTGGAGCGCCGCGCAGAAATCGCGGTGGCGGTCGGTGCCACAGACCTCCGTTCCCAAGCTCGCTTTGCGGCGGGCCAATCCCCGAGTTCTCTGGAGCCAAGCTACGAGGAGGAGGAAGCCGATCCAATGTTCATGGCGGAGGTCGCGGCGCAGAAGGCCCCCGATGGGTATGAGACGATGGACGTCGACTTCGTGCCGACGTCTGAGTCCCCCATGGTGCAGGTGGACCAGTGGTTCAACATGGCGATACTAAAGGAGGACCGAGAGGCAGAGGCTCAACTCGACGCAGAGCGCGCGCCTGCTGCTGCCATCAAGGCTCTCCTGCAGGCAGAACTGGATGTCGTGGATGTGAACCGGGCGGCGGAGGCTCAACTTGAGGCGAAGCGCGTGGATGCCGCTGCCATCAAGGCCCTCCTGCAGGCGGAACCAGACGTCCTGGACTTGAATCGAGCGGCAAAGGCTCGACTCGACGTAGAGCGCGCGGATGCCGCTCTCATCGACGCCCTCCTGTAGGCGGAACCGGACGTCCTGGACTTGAACCGGGCGACGGAGGCTCGACTCGACGCGGAGCGCGCGGATGCCGCTGCCATCGAGGCCCTCCTGCAGGCGGAACCGGACGTCGTCAACTTGAACCGGGTTGTGCTCTCGTCCGTGCAGAGCGCCCGCATGCTCCGCTTGAACGAGTAGCTGGAGGCTGAGGACAACCACGGTGCGGAGACACATGTCGGTAGCGACGGCTGGTTTGCGCCGGCAGCCAAAGACGACGAGGCCTTCTCTTTCTGCGAGCAGTGATAGTTTTTCTTTATGTTGTTGTTTTTATGGATCTTTTGCTGTGTAAAAACATATATTTGTTATGCAAGTTGCCTGACTTGGGTCAGTTTACCATTTCAGGCGGTTGGATGAATATCCTACGTCTCCTAACCCTTCTTTCCTTCTTCCTCACCTCTTCTTCTTCCCCAACAGACCACCGCATGGGCCGTACGGATACTCCCCAACATGCGGTTGGATAAACATACTCTATGAACGAAAATTATGTGTCAGCGATAGGATGGCTGAGTTTGGTTTGTTCACATGCGACAGGATGTGTCAGTGAGGGTGCATTCCCTTGGTTGGGTTTGCCGCGTGCAGGAGCGACCGTGTGAGGGTGCGGTGCGACCGCGGCGTGCAGGAGCGACCGTGTGAAGGTGCGGTGCGACCGCGACAGCCATGCGCAAGTGTACCTCCTTCTCATTTTGAAAAACTTTAGGCAAGCTTGGCAAAAATGTGTGGCGAAGTTTGGCAATGCAAGGCCTAGACCCAAACAGGATAAGTACGTACGTACTAGGAGTACTAGTGTTAAAAAAGAAAGGCGGGGTTTTCCTTCGGGATTTAATCGATATAAATCCTCGTTTCACGTGTCAATTAATGCGTATTTTTTTCTCCAAAGAGCAAAGAGCTAACCATCTCACTCCTCATCGCTTGATTAATGCAGCGCCATGCAAACCAATCTTCTCACTTCCGCATGCATGCATGTCGTCTCTCTCTCTCCCCTGTCCATCTCTCTGCACGCATGCGCCTCTCGCTCTCTCTCCTGTTTCTGCATGCAAGCAGCTCTCTCTGCCTTGGGAAGATGCGAAGCACATGGGAAAGAGAGATGGGATTACTGCAGGCACCCATGCGGTGGAAAGGGATGGAGGGCCCGGTTGGAAAGAGCAGCAAAAAATGCCAATGCGCAGAGCATTGCGGGGAAAACGAAATTTTTTTAGACACATACAAAAAAGGACCGGAGGGAGTACTACTAGGAGTACTAGTGCGGTGAGATGGTTTCTCGAAGAAGACAATGGAGAAGAGGAGTCAGCGAAGAGTGAAATGATGGTTGCTTCGCCCGTGCTTTTGTGATTTGACGCCTCACTGCTTTGTGATTTGTGATATAAGGGACATGGGAGTAGAATCTGTGCTCTATACTGTACTATATGCATCCAAGCATGGGAGAAAGAGGAGAGACGTTGCATTTTTCTATTCCTTCAATCAATCAATCAGGGAGCTTCGGTTCCATCTTTTGGCTTTCGCAACACCGTCCACAATGATTCCCACGATGCCAAAAGCTATTTTCACATTTGGCTACACATTGTGGATGCCCTTAACCGTACCACTGGGTTTTGCTCCTGTGTGCTATCTATACAAATCTCAATTATATTGATCTAAAAAATTATAGAATCAAGATTAGTAAAAAGGAGGTGATTTTGCCGCGCGGATGGCGGGGGAGGTTTCTTATTTGAGCAATGCTACATCCACGTAATGGTTTACGTAAAGTTACAAACTGATGTGATGTGGACTATTTGATTGGATTAAAGGAGAGGATTAGGCCCACCCCACCTGAAAATCAGGGGGCATATATAGATTAGATGGAAAGTATACGTAGCACCTACATAGCCCTTTGTAAGTCTAGGATTAGGCTTCTTATTTTCGGAGGACGTTGTCCTCGCGGTTTGCTAACATGCGGTCCCATGTGTCAGTGCTTTACCAAGCCGATCCGCGTCCCACATGAGGCAGAACAACGGCAGAAGCAACATGTGGTTAAATTGAAGAAGATGAGGAAGAAGCGGATTTAGCAACGAGTGAAATGATGGTTTCTTCGTCCCTCCAACTTAACTACGGGAAAGGTGCAGCTTTGTGATTTGACGCCTCATTGCTCATTACTACGCCGGCGCCATGACTGGGGTGCTTCACCCCGGCTATTCTACACCATATTCAGGTATGGCACGTGGACCCGGTAGCTTGATGTCCCACATGTCGGTGAAAGAGACTAGAAGATTTATGAAAGCGAGCGCTCCACTCTTACGACGGAGGAGTAGACGACACGACGGCCCAGTGAACTGTCACTTGTACTGTATAGTATTATAGTTTTGCTGTTTCGCACGATCCATCGATACAAACCTGATTAAACAGGAACGGGCGGATTTTTCCCGCGCGGTAGATGATACTGGCCATACATTTCAAAGGCAATTTTATTGTATGCAAACTGAATAATTATAAGTAACAATATGATATCTGGTAAAACTAAAAACACATATGATTTATTGTGTTAGTGTAGTAGTAGTGTTGTATTGCATAGTTGTTAGATGTAACATGCGAGAACGTGTAGAGATGTAGTTTTGGAGGGCCTATAGAGAGAAAAGCGTAATACGGTCACCGAACTTCAGAATAAGCTGATTACAGTCACTATATAAGTTTTGCGGTGATTATACGGTCACTTGCTCACAGTTCAACATCGGATTGCACTCTGTTGACCGGCCAAATAGTCTGCGTGGCGCCATGTTGACTAGTTAAATTGACCATGTTCCTTGTGGGTCCCACCTGTCAGTTCGCATAGGCAAAAGATCAGATAAACACAAATTTACGCAGGCACGACAAGGCTCCAACCCGTGTGCGGGAATCACCTGGTTGTGTATGTGTCTATCAGGGCCTGATGTGTGCGCATCCACATGTAGGTTGAGCACTTGAGCGTGAGAGTGTGTGTTGGTCGTGTGGTGTACTGGTGTGTGCATGCATGTGTGCGTGCATGCGTGTGAGTGTTGCGTGCGTGCGTGCCTGCGTGTGTATGTGTGAGTGTTGCGTGCGTGCGTGGGTGCATGTGTTGCGTGGATGCAGTTCGTGTGCATGCGTGCGTGTGTGTATAATCACCACACCAGCTCATGTGTGTTAAAACAGATGGCTCGGCATACCAATACAAGGCCACCTTATCCGCTGTGCCCGCGGTCATGACTTCGAACCACCGTCCAAATATTTTTTTGTCGTTTGTTTTCATTATTACTAGCAAGATGCCTGTGCGTTGCACGTAACATCAAGATGCATTTGTCTGACTTGTTTATCTTGTGAGAGAAAAGGATGAACGAGGGAAGGCCTTATTTGCAAATGTGGAGAGGTGTGTGGGTACCTTTTTGCAAAATTGCCATAGTTTCTTTCCTATCCGTCAGATATAAATCGGGCGGCCTATATTGCAGGATGGCAGGCACACCATCATCACCAACTCTGTTTTTATAAGAGTGTATTTTATAAGAGTGTAGATGTAGAGTAGATACAAGTCGACAGGTGGGCACGATGGTAGTGAGATAATGTGATGCAATACTAGAGGTGCCACGTGGAGCGTTTAACTGGTCAACTAGTCATGTCATGAGAAAATACAGAGTTGTACGGTGAGCCCATGACTGTATAATAACCACTAAACGTAAATGGTGACCGTAATGAGTGGATTCTGAAGTCCAATGTACGTATCGTGCTTTCGCTTCAAATACAATGATCGTCATTGCATATATCGCGAGATGAAACATGCGTGAATTTTCTAGGGGCTTACTTTTAGAGGACCTGGAGATAGTTCTGTGTGCATACGTGAAAGGGGCATACAGGGGGGTATGCGATGGAGAGAGAGATGCTCTCCTTTTCTCTTTATTATGACTAACTTTGTATATAGTATAAAAATATACAAATTCACAGTGTGGAATAAATATCATTGTGGGCACCATGCAATGCAAATTAGCATTCGTACTCCTCCATATAACTTTGTAATGTTGTATATATGTAGAAACTCTAAAATAATTTTTTGGCCACACTTTATTCAAAAGGAATGTTGTATGTGAAATAAAAGTGAAGAGAGGGCTTTTTAGATCAATGGGGTACATGATGTAACATGTGTGAATGTGTAGTTGATGCATTTGGCGGGGCCTAGAGAGGTATGTGTGTGTATTACATATTCGAGAGAGGCATGGATAGAGGGGCCGACGGGGGGGGGGCGTGGGAGAGATAGCATGAGAAATGAGAGTGGTCTAGAGAGAGAGACGAATATGACATCACAACAAGAGATTCCATTCCCTTGAGTGTGTATATACAAGGGGGAGGGAATAGAGGCACCAGGAGAAATTTTATGTGTGTGTGGTGTTTGTGTTGGTATGTGTGGGTGTGAGAAGATAATGAGACGTGGGGGCAGAGGGTGTGTCACCACGTGAGGTCCGGTGGGTCGAGGTGAGGCCCTTCGTTCAGTTCCGTCCTGCGCCACATTGGTCAGCCCGTGACGCATTTAGGAAGACCCATGGATGACTAGTCGTACAAGACAAAGATAGCAGAATTGTGAAGGACTCTGTGTCCACTGACAAAGCCGGCTAGGATTTGTAACCCTAGGTTCTCGGACTAAGGTAACCCCTTTATCTCTGATATTACTATTCATCCAACCTAACTTTAAGGGGCATCCTATAGAATGCTCTACTAGAATCATACTCGTCGATTAGGAGGAGAGGTGTGAGACAATGCGTGAGAGACAGGCGTAAAGATAATGTGCGTACATGAGACACGTAGGCAGGTCCATGTATATAGAAAGGGTCGATGAGGATTGTGCGTGTGTATGTTTGCGAGAGGAAGAGTGCTTGTGATAAAGGTTAGTGGAAACAGTTGTAAATGGTTATGAGAGGGAGGGAGGGTTATATCTAGAGCATGTGTGCGAGAAAGACACCTCGGGAGAGAGTGTGTGAGCATGTGTGAGAGACCACCAATGGAGAGTGAAACTACACGTAAAAGACTGCTCTACACATTGATTAAAGATATAAATTGTATCCAAATATTAGGATGGGATCATGATATTTGCAATTCGCATAAGGAGCGGTCATTGATCCATCAGACATCTAGATTCTATCGAATTTGAGCATGTCTATGTTATTATTCGACACAATTGATCCACATAGTTAGTATTTTGAACTCCAGACAATGCATCGCTTTAGCAATCGAATATAAACGTGAGTATAATTCATGTTGTGTGTAAAGCACATTATACATACGAAAGTTACACAATGGACATTATAAATAGCTACCTATGAACTAGCATACATTTGAATTCAACTTAAGGTGGTTTAAAAAAATCGAATTCAACATGAAGTCCATTCAATTATTTGAATTTGATATCATGGCATTTGTAAACCATACCTAAATTATGGGGGCACCAATCTTTGCTTTGATTTTGTACATAATAGCATATGTAGTCGTGTACAAAATAGATTCAAATTTAGCTCCTCCATTACAAAATAATCGTAGTTATAGTATTTTCAAGTGTCAAAATTTCAAAAAGAAGCATATAATTTAATGAGGTTTTCAAACATACAAGGTCAAATATAACGTTGTCTATTTAGGTCAATCCTAATAGTTCAATGCTTGTGTTTCAAAATTTCAAACGAAGCGCCAAAAGAGCCTCTACTCGCCCGAAATCGCGTGAGACCAATGTTTGGTAGTATAAGGAAATTACTTTTCTAATAAATCCGACCCATGAAACCTACCGGCCCTACGTCCAAAGGTCTAAATCGGGGTAGGTTTGTAGCTTCATCTAGACGCCACGCAACCGCATCCGAAAAACAATCATACACAATGGCCGCCTAAGCACACATGCGTGTGGCCAAAATCGCTCCCGCCCACTATTTGGGACACCTGGGATTACCATCCTACCCCCGACCTGCAATAGGTCCAAAATTTAAGAGGGGGGCAAAGTTTGTACTTTCCCCAAATTTCAAACAAGCACGTCCCATCTTCTGTTCAAAAAAGCCAAAAACAAGCGCATCTCAGACCAAAACATGGTTCCCCCCCCCACCCGTCTGATTCCCCATTCGTACTCCATGGGCGCCAAAACTACCTCTCCACCAGCCGCGAAACCCCGGGGTCCTCCGTCCGCCACCCCATCCCACCCATCAACCACCGCCCTCCTCCATCATGCCGGAGCCGATACCCCAACGTTGTCATCCATCGCAACCTCAACCGCAATGCCCTCCACGGCTAGTAGTTGAAGCCGAGGCCGAGCTGTCCGTACCCGAGCCAGTTCAACCACGCCATCCTGCGCCTCACTACTGCCGCTCCAACTTCGCCACCCTCCACCGCACCGGAGCTGTTCCTGCTATGCCGTCCTTCGCCGCCCCGGATCTGCTTCCCCTCCACCGACATACGGCCACGGCAACACAGTCAACAATTTGGCCATGGGTTCGTCCAAGCCTGCACCCTCCAGAACATCGGTTTCCCAGGTAAAAAGAAGAAGATCGGCGCGACATGTGGAGGTGACCACACCGGCAACCAAAAAAGGTACTCCTCTTCCCTTATTCGTGCAAATCTTACGTCTCTGCTTGCACGGTATTCATCCCACAGAAGACACTAGTTGACCGCTTCTTCTTGATACTAGATATTCCTAGTAACTCGTGATGCACAAGGTTTCTCCTCATATACTATTTCACCTTAGCTTGAGGTCCGTCGTCCCCCTGAATTTCAATTTCTGGCCAGTTGATTCCCAATTAACGGAAGCATTCCCCGGCGTAACAGGCGCTAGTATGCCTATTATGCTGGGGAAGCAGCGCCTTGGTGTTTATCTTAGGGGCGTGTGCGACCTAGAGCTACTAGTGCCTGATCTGGAGGTCGGCCGGGATTAAAGGGATGGCCTGGGGGCGCTGCCAAGCACGGCGGTGGTGTGAGGTCGATGGGAGGGCGGGGCGGCGGAGGCAGGGGTCTGGGCCGGTGGTCGCTGGCGGTTCGAGAAAGATTGTCAATAGTGACTGGCGGGAGGTAGACGAAGGCCATCTGCCCGTTCCTTATAGATCGGACGGTTCATTAAAAAAATCAACTGACCTATTTATTTTTAGTTGACTGTTATCTTAGATATGACCACATGTGGTGGTGTGCTGGAGGAGTACCTGCATTTCCTGTGCTCATATATTACAAAATCATGCGGAGTAGAATCTAATTTTGTTTGCCATGCAATGTTGTAGAGCTATCATATGTCTCTTGTCATTTATTTTTCAGCCACCTGCTATCTGCTACTTTTACAGTGCACTAGTTCTGCACACACTTCACCCTTACTCTCACTATTGTGTTTTTATGCAAGGGTATTTCAGACTCTACTGCCATGAGAGAAGCCAAAAAGAAAAGAGAGAAGTCGCGCCAACTTCGTATGCGGGTAGGCAAGACACGTTACAGCGCTATAAAGGGTGCAGTGTCAGCATATGGAGACGGTAAACGTAGCTCTGGAGTTGATGACCTCGCTCGCAATGAACCACCATCCCAGGTGCTTGCTTTAACTTCGCGGTGTCATATGTGGTTGCATGTTCCATATGGTGTCTAGCTTGTTTCGAAAGGCCGAAGTCGGTAAGATAAGGAAAGATATTTTTTACATGAACCACCATCCTTTGAGCACCAGAAGACAAATAGCTAGTCAGGGCACTGGCCGAGCCAGTGATAAGCCCAGCAAAGATAGGCATCACCTGGAAGCCAACTAAAAAGCTGCGATGGTGGCGAAGCAGCCCGCCTCCCACCAGGATCTTAGGTCCTAGATGATCATGCTCACCACTCCAGCCGGATGTCAAGCTTGTATTGCTTCCAATTTGGTTAAATTGCATCTGCTTAGCTTACACATTATACCTTTGAATATGACATGCCTTTCTGTTTTTGTTACATACTAGTACATCTGTGTATTAACCATGTTATTACATCAAACTAATGTTCTTGTGTATCCCTCATCAATCACTTATGACGAGGCAGGCAGGCAAGGGGACTACTCCTCATTTAAAGAATGCAGCGTCATCCTCCCAACATGATTCTCAAGAAATAGAAATGCTAGATGAAGATAGTGAACGTAGCTCTGTAGTCGATTACAGCATTTCCCCTACACTAGCATCGCAGGTGCTTGCTCTAACTTGGCAGCGTGATATGTGGTTGCATGTTGCATATGGTGTCTAGATTGTAATTCTTCCAATCTGGTTAAACCGCATGTGCTAGTCTGCTTAGCTTATACATTATACATGTTAATGTGACATGCCTTCCTGTATTTAGTACATAGTACATCTGTCTATTAAGCATATCCTTACATAAAACTATTGTTTTTTTTGTATCCCGCATCAATCAACATGACGAGACACCTTTAGTATATGCAGTGCGATATTAGTTGCATCTTTCATATGCTTTATAGCATGCGCTGCTTCTAATTTGTTGAAATTCCATTTATGATGGGACGCTTTTAACTTGGCAGAGTCATATTGGTTGCATCTTTCATGTGGTGTCTAGCTTGCATTGCTTCTTATTTGCTGGAATGGTTTCTGTAGCGACCCGGCCCGAATGGATCAAGTCTCTGTGCTTAAGTGTCATCCCTGGATCGGTATGCTGACACACACAGTACTCGAGGATTTATAACAGAGGTAAATCACATGTAAAAAGTAACGTAAATACTATTACCTCAATCCAAATAGCGGAAGTAACAAGGTTGTGGATTCCCATCAACACCAACGGCAAAGTTGAGTGTAGAAATCGTAAACCTAACGTATCACTTACTCGTCATAAGATATCCTGCAACATGAGACGTTGCAGCCACAGAGGGTCAGTACATTGAATGTACTGGCAAATTCACACCAGAGGATAATTATGGAAAAAAAGCTATCACTAAATGCATATTTGGCTGGTGGAAAAGCTCTATGGTTATAGTTTTGCGTAAAGCCAATTTTTCCCTACTGCAAAGGAATAAATTTTATTTAACTATCATGGTGGTTGTTGAACATTGAGAATGGTTGACAGCATTCTCAATCCCAATTAAGCATCATCATTAAAACCCAACAATATTCATTTAAAGTAACGTGATGAGATTCACATGATAATCCAGGTACTAGATACTCAAGATGTCCATAACCGGGGACACGGCTAATCATGATTAGTTTATACACTCTACAGAGGTTTGCGCACTTTTCCCCACAAGACTCGATCGCCTCCGTTTGGTTTCTCGCACTACATGGTGTTTGAGAAGACGGATGACCGAGACATAGTCTTTCAGAAGCGCTAGCACCTTACGATGGATAGACCGTTACACCTACTTTCCCCTACATCTGCTAGTCTACCATGTAAGAGTTCGCACGACTTAATCAACTATGCTAGAGCCCATAATAGCTTGTGGCTGCACACAGAAGTTTCTAGCATGAATAATCTTATGATCCCTTTGAGCCTGGGTGGCGGTCCATAAAAAAACAGGCAATCCTGGTCTACTCAGGTGCCTAGACAGGCAATCCTAGAATAACCAGGTGCCTCAATCCACCCAGATGTGTGTTTACGTTGCCACCTTAAGTAAACCATTAATTAACAATCTCACATCTGTCATGAATACTCTCAAATCCCAATCCACGTCTACGAGCATAACATGGCAATGTAAGCATAACGTAAAAGTAACTCCCAAGGTTTGAACGCAGGGCAATAGGTTCCTACCTCATCAACTACTTCCCATCCCACAATTTAATTAGATCCTAATCATGCAATGTTGGAGGTTTGATCTAATGCAATAAAAACTGGGTATGAAAAAGGTATGATCAAAGTGTGAACTGGCCTGCAATGTTGATGAAGATGATTCGCACTCAAAATCTTGATAGTTCTACTCGTCACACTCCAGTCAATCTATCATAAGCAAGCAATAGTAACCACACATAAGCAATCACTCAAAAGATCAAAAAGAACGAAGAAGACAATTTGGAAAACTTCAAAACCAAACAAATAACTCTTGCAACATAAAACAATTACTAACAGTACCAAAATTAAGTGAATTTGGCCTGATCAGAAATTTTAGGTCAAGAGCTTCGTTTTGCAAAAAGAATCAACTCAAACGGAGCTACGAGACTCAAGTTATGATCAAATGAAGTTTGAATTCAAATCTGATCTAATTCAAATTTTAAACTTTTCAAAAACATGTTTGAGTTGGATTACTGGATAGAGGAGATCATAACGAAGACGTGAGCATTGGTTTTGTTGGATTTGGACTAACGAGCAAAAATTAATGATCGATTGAAGTACAGGGACTAATTCATGAAGAAAATCATCACGAATAGGTCACTGGCCGAAATAAACAGAAAAAGAAAAACTTAAAAAGCGAAAGTTCGTTTTCTAAACCTAACCAACGAACATTCTCTAAATAGATCCATCTAAAAGAAAATTCGGTTAACGATCTAGGTTTTTTTGAACTGAATTAAACCGAGAATAAACCGGGTGGTTACCGGTTCGGTCGAAGTAAACCGGCGGCGCGGATCTGTTCGAGCTCCGGCGAGGGCTGTGCGGCTCCGGCGAGCGGGGCGAGGCAAGCCGGCGGCTCCGGGGTGGCTGCGAGGCGGCGGCAGCGGCGAGGGGCGTCGCGGGCGGCGCGGGGCAGCAGTGCGGCGGCGGCGGAGGCGAGCAGCATGCGGTGGCGCGGCAAGGCGGCGGCGCAGTAGCTGCAAGCGGCGGCGGCGGCTGCGGGAGGAGGCGGAGGCGCGACCAAGAGGGAAACAGGGCCCGGGGCGGCGGCTTTATAGTAGGGAAGGGGAGGGGGTGGCCTTGGAGGAGGGGTAAGGCGGCGGAGGACTCCGGGCGGCGCACGGATGTCGAGGCGGCGGCGGTTGCGGCAATGCTCGGGACTCCGTCCCGAGCTGAAGGGCGAGGCAGACGGGCCGGTTGGGTTGGGCCTGGCCTGGCTAGCTGGGCCGGCCCAGTCACGGAAAGGTTTCTCTTTTTTTATATATATAAAACATTTTTTTCAGACAACATAACAGATAAATACAAATTGAAATAAAAAAATATATTATACAGGCATATAATATATCAAATTTTTCAGAAAAAGATTTTCTACGACATGAACATTTTTCTAGCATTAAATAAAATACACACAAATTCATATAATTCAAAGAGTGCTACTGGTCTAATAAAATCCAATAAAAATCATTTTAAAAATACCAAAATGATTTCAAATTAATTTTTCTTCAATTTTCTATTGTAGGGAATCATGTTACCCTATTTTCCATGCATTTTATTTTTGGAGAAAAATAATTTGAATAAAACTCAAATAATTTCAAAAGGACTTTGAATCTTGATCCTTGAAACTCCCAACTCATATTTCATAATTTGAAGAAGTCATTTTATCTTCTCTCATGAAAATCATTGAGCTGCATGAAGTTTATGAATTGAAATATTTCCAAATGAAATTCAATTATTTTCAAATACCCTTTAATTTAATTTAAATGGAAGAAGTCATATCATCTTCGCTCAAGGGTTTTGTATTTGAAAAGAATTTGAAGTCATGGAGATCACGAATGAAAAATGAAAGTTTGGGAAAGTCCTTTTATTCCCTTACATTTAACTTTCAAAACGTTTCGAATTTCACTCAATCAATCACACAACAATCAAACAATCAATCAATCTATCTATTTATTATAACATTCCAAAATTTAGAATTTTGGGATGTTACAGTTTCTGCTTAGTTTACACAAACAGTTGTGAACATGCCATGTCGTCCTGTTTTTCGTACATATTCCATCCTGGTATCATGTGTTTGCCTTACATCAAAGTAGTGATTGTCAGTATCATGCATGAATGAGTTCTGAGAGAGAATTTCATTGCTTTTTCTTGTCGGTTTTACTTGACAATTCAAAATCAATAAAGCGGAAGGAAGTTAGAAAGGCAGCGGATAATGATGCTCCTTTCGAACGGAGGGCCTTTATAGTTTCTACTCCTCCACACCCCCAAGATGATTTTCAAGACAACACATGCATAGACACTCAACAGAGCTGTGTTTATGATGAGCACATCTCCCCTAGTGCGGCATCACCGGTGCTCCCTCTTACTTGGCACTGTTATATGTGGTTGCATGTTATGTGTGATGTCTAGCTTGTATTGCTTCTAATTTTTTTGAATTCCATCTGCTTACTTTAGACATTATACTTGAATAAGACACGTGTCCCTGTTTCTAGAACATACAATATCTGTCTATCACACCATGTTCTTACATCAAATTACTACTGTTGTGTAACCTACAACAATCACTTATCATAAGACACGTTTGACTTTGGAGTGTGATGTAGGTTACATCTCACATTCTTTTCTAGCTTGTACTACTAATTTGTTGAAATGGCACTTATGAAGAGACAGTTTTAACTTGGTAGAGTGATATTCGTTGCATCTTTCATATGGTGTCTAGCTTTCATTGCTTCTAATTTGTTGAAATGCCTTCTCCTTAGTTTACACATCATAAGATGTGAATATGCAATGCTGTGAATATGCAATGGCACTAATGACGAGAGACCTCTAACATGGTAGTGTGATGTTGTTTGCATCTTGCATATGATTTATTTCTTGTACTGCTTCACATTTGTTTAAACGCCATTTATGATGAGACATTGTTAACTTGGCAGGGCGATATTTGGAGCATCTTTCATATGGTGTCTACCTTCCATTGCATTGCTTCTAATTTGGTGAAATGTCTTCTTCTTAGTTTACACATCATAGTTCTGGTTATCTCTTCCGTCTTGTTTTTCATACATATTACATCCTCCTATCATGTGGTTGTCTAACATCAAAGTTCAGTTCGTCTGCATCACGCATAAATTTGTTCTAAAGAACTAAATTGTTATTCATTTTTCTTGTCGGCTTGACTTAACATGGCACAGAGAAAGAGGAAGAAACACAGAATGGCAGGGAATGAGAAGCGGATGAATCCTGCAGATTCTGTTGGTACTGATGGTGTAATAGAAGGTCAAAGTCCAGCGGAAAATTCTACAAACACGGCATCCCATGCTACACGAGTTGCAAAAAAAGCCAAACAGAAACAAATAGCTGCCACCAAACAAGAAGAGACAGCCCTAGTTCTTGCAACACCTACCATAGTACTACCAGCTGCACAGCTTACTTGTGCGTCAACTGAGCTAGCAGCACGTTCCCAAGCTCCCTTGCCACCTGACACTACTTCCCAAGCACTCTTGACACAAGACGAGTTGGCAATATCAGATGAACCTTGTGAGCTTCAACAGCAAGAAGGTAGTTGCTGGAGTCAAGTTACAGTTGCATGCTTCTTTATATGTAGTCTCACAGTTTGATGTACACTAACACTTCCTATGTTCGTTGTTGGACTAGCACCTAGGAGCAAGAGGAAACAAACATCAGGGATAATGCTCGATAGATTAACTAAATCTAGAGGAGGAAGAATGGAGATCCGTTTTGAGGCAGGTTTACAAAGGCCACGTGATGCTACAGAGTCAGCCAAGTTAGTATCAGAGGCAGCGTTTGCCATTAGGTGTCATGTACGTATCCTCCCAACATGGATTCAGTACAGGAATGACAAAGACGAAACCCAGTTCAACACCTTCCTCGACCATTTATCTGTAAGTATGGTTATGTATGGAAACTAGTAATATCGTCTTGCTCTGTCCCATACTTTCTAGGTTGCTGATAATGAGACTCCCATAATTTTCAACAAATGAGGTTCAAGTTGGATAGCCAAGATGATGCAACCAGACAAGCTTGCACCCATGTTTTCAAGTCTGCTCTGCGACAGTATCGGTATAACTTGAGGAAAACTCACTTTGAAGGCAAGGCTAATAGTGAACTTTCCCAAACATCTCCAGTGGAAAATATATCAAATGAAGACTGGAGGGGCCTTGTTAAACACTGGTCTGATCCGAAGTATCAGGTACATTATATATATGTGATCAGATCACATGTTGAAGTCCTATTTATGCATGTGCCACACAAATCTATCTTCTTGTAGGTGAACTGTTCAAAGAACAAGGCCAACCGTACAAAAGTGAAATTCCAATAGACGATAGGATCTCGTAGCTATATTGCACACTGCGAGGCTCTTGTAATTAGCTACTGTTTCACTCTTTTCGATCTACCATATTATCAGATCTATATTGACTTGTTTGAAATGTAGAGGAAAGCCCACAAGGACCAAAAAGTACCTGAACCAAATGCTGTGGAAATCTTCAAGGACTGTCACACCAGCAAGAAGAAGGGCATGACTACACCAGTCAAAGCCATTGTTGTAAGTCCTTAATCCGCATGCCTTTTAACTACTACTTACTCTGACTTGTGCCTTGAATTGGATGGTTTGCAGCCAATGTCTATTACTCTATACAATTTTATACACAATTGTCTTAGCGTATCATTGCACCTTACAAGGTTTAAAAGAGAGGAGTGATGTTCCTTTGATCTTGACCCGTAATCTAGTTTCGTGCTGGACTTGCCCACACAATGTTACAATTGCATGTTTGTCTGTTCTCAGTTGTTTTGTGATATGAATGATGTCATACTATGCTTACCGTATTATAAACTTCGTCTCTTTATCCTTAGCCCTCAATACAATGTGAAGAAATATACAATACATTAGCGATGGTACATGGTCATATGTTTGGAACCTGGTTTTATTATGTACTTTGCAATAAAATACAACTAATATTTTACATGGGTTCACCAGAATAAGTTCTGTATATAGACCAAAGCTATTTTGTTTGGTTTTGCTGCCTCCTTAATATCTTCTATTCTGGTACTACTAATGTAAAACCTCAACTTTTCAGCGAGCTATGGAAAAAATGGTGGAACCGCCACCTTCTGAAGGTGGCGAAGCAACTATAACCGCAATGTCTGCTCTTGCTGCAGTGGGTCAGTACCTGTCCACTAACAGTGCCAAAAGCACGTTCCTGCGTAATACTGGGTTGGTTGTTAAGGCAATATCGTCCAAATTGCCTCATGATCAAAATACGCAAGCTCAAAGCAATGTTGTATCTGTGCTCCAGACACAAGTCCATTCCCTAACAGAGACCCTTTGTGAAACAAGGAGAAACATTGCTCAATGTCATCAAGATATGCATGGTTTTGAAACCAGACCATTAGACATTTGTTATGTTGTTCAGGAGCCTAGGCGAAATGAAGGCGAGGGTTATGGTGCTCCATCGGACAATACAGCATGAAAACGTAATAGTCAGGTCAAATGAACTGAGCTTCTGAACTTCTAGTGGTGCATTTATCTGCTAGACTGTTAAGTTTTATGCCAACCTTCCTTTTGTTATATAGTTGTAATTTGTTTTGGTTCGATACAAAATTTATTCTTAATGTGCAGCCACCGGCTGAAGAAAACAGCAAGCCATTTTTGTATAGTGTAGGGTGTTCCCTATATTTGCACTGGTGGCGATCTTTGATGTCGAGTGGATGTAATCTGTGCAATCACCTTAATAGCCTAGCATTAGTTTCGGCCTTATTTATTTCCTAGTCTTCTTTTTCCCTGGTTTGCTAGTGGCCGCAACTACCATGGGCCATATACAGGCCGTAGGATCCATGGGTCTCCTACGGCCCGTCGATAAATGGGCCTGTAATCGATGGGCCTCGGGCCGTCGGATAAATGGGTCTACATGGGTCGTAATCGGGCGTAATTGGTATCGGCCCAGCACGGTAACAGGCCATTAACAGGCCGTAGGACAGCAAAGGCTTAATTCTGTCACAGGCATAATGGGTCGTTAATGGGCCAGAATATAGGATGGGCTGGAAACGGCGCAACGGGTTAACAGGCCAGAAATGGGCGACTCTTGCCATGGGCCGAATTTGGCCCATTAGGGTAACATGCTAGTAAGGGGCCGACTCTTGCCATGGGCCGAATTTGGCCCATTAGGGGAACATGCCAGTAATGGGCCGACTCTTGCCATGGGCCGAATTTGGCCGATTAGGGGAAAAGGCCAGTAACGGCCAGAAGTAATCGAGGGCCGAAAAGGAGCCCAAGAACATATGGGCCGTCAATAGGCCGAAAGCTAACACGGGCTGGAAACGACCCATGTAATTCACAGGCCGTTAACGGGTATAAAGAAAATTACTGTTCATTATGGGCTAGAGTCACCGTGGGCCTGTAAAGGGCCAAAACATACGAAGGCCTCATATGGGCCGAAAGACGTCGGGGGCCATACATTGGCCGAAAGTGAAATGGGCTGGTGTTATATTCAACGGCCCACATGACGTTGTTGGGCCGATTTCCTTTAGGGCCTAATGGGTCGTGAGTTAACGGGTCGTAAAATGGGCTATTTGCAAAGAGACCGTTAACAGGCTTTTCATGGGCCAGCCCGTTAACTTTTGACCAAGTCAAACGGGCCGGCTTTGTAAGCTAAATGGGCCAGTGGTGGGTCATGGCACGTGTCGACATATCATAGGCGCCTATCTGACCCACTGACGAGCTGACACATGTTTCGTCCGACCAATAAGAATTTTATACATGGAAATTTCCCATTGGTCGGGGCTATTAACGGGTTATCGGATCCAATACCCGACCCGATAGCTTAACGGTGTTCCGCTACGCTGGATGCCACGTGTCGGTCACCCTTGATGAAAGCACTTCTGTGACGCGCGATTTATCGTCATAGAAGTGGACACTTCCGTGATGATAATTTTGGTAATGTCATGGAACACTTCTACGACAGCACATGTATGACTATCTTGATTCTGTCATAAATTTGTCATGGATGTACATGCATGACAAAAAACGTGACCTACTGTGACAAACACGTATCATCACGGAAGTGTATTTTTTTGTAGTGATAGTCCTCTTCTTATTCCGTAGTCCAACCACAATGCTCCACATCCCCATAGAGTTTAGGATCCGCAAGGTAGTCAGCCACATAGCTCTCTCCTTCCGAATCCTGGGACGACATGTTGCTCAAATCTGCAGCAGGACAGCTCGAAACAAAGACAGGAGATATTTGCGTGATACGGGAGTCAAAACCTCCGGGAGATTATATAATGAATTTTTACCGACCAAAATACATGTCGTGTAAGAAAACGGAGTCCGGAGAGCACACGAGGTGCCCACAAGGTAGGGGGCGTGCCCTCCACACTCGTGGAGCCCTCATGTCCTTCCCGGACTGCTTCTTATTTTTATATTTTTCTAAATATTCCAAAACAGAAGAAAATTGTCATTAGAACTAATTTGGAGTCGGTTTACTTACCGTACTACATACATATTCCTTTTCGGAGTCTGAAACGTTCCGGAAAGTATCCCTTATGTATTCCTCTGGGGTTACGGTTTCAATAACATTGGTTTCAACATTTATAGGATTACCTGAGATATAATGTTTAATTCTTTGACCATTCACCACCTTCGGATTTGTGCCTTCGAAGTTGTTGATTTTTATGGCACCGGAATGATAGACCTCCTCGATAACATAAGGACCTTCCCATTTAGAAAGAAGTTTTCCTGCAAAAAATCTTAAACGAGAGTTGTATAGCAATACATAATCACCTACATTAAATTCACGCTTTTGTATTCTTTTGTCATGCCATCTTTAACTTTTTCTTTAAACAACTTGACATTCTCGTAGGCTTGGGTTCTCCATTCATCAAGTGAGCTAATGTCAAATAACCTCTTCTCACCGGCAAGTTTGAAATCATAATTGAGGTCTTTAATAGCCCAATAAGCCTTATGTTCTAGTTTGAGAGGTAAGTGACATGCTTTTCCATAAAACATTTTATACAGAGACATACCCATAGGATTTTTATATGCAGTTCTATAGGCCCATAATGCATCATCAAGTTTCTTAGACCAATTCTTTCTAGATCTATTAACAGTCTTTTGCAAAATTAATTTGAGTTCTCTATTACTCAATTCTACTTGACCACTAGACTGTGGGCGATAAGGGGATGCAATTCTATGATTAACATCGTATTTGGCAAGCATTTTACGGAAAGCACCATGAATAAAATGTGAACCACCATCAGTCATTAAATATCTAGGGACTCCAAACCTTGAAAAAATAAGTTCTTTAAGCATTTTAATAGAGGTGTTATGATCAACACTACTAGTTGGAATAGCTTCTACCCACTTAGTAACGTAATCAACAGCAACTAAAATATGTGTGTAACTGTTAGAGGCAGGAAAAGGTCCCATATAATCAAAGCCCCAAACATCAAATGGTTCAATAACAAGTGAATAATTCATAGGCATTTCTTGACGTCTACTAATATTACCAATTCTTTGACATTCATCACAAGATAAAACAAACTTACGGGCATCCTTGAAGAGAGTAGGCCAATAAAAACCGGATTGCAATACCTTATGTGCAGTTCTATCTCCAGCATGGTGTCCTCCATAAGCCTCGGAGTGACACTTGCATAGGATTTGTTCCTATTCATGCTCAGGTACACAACGTCTAATAACACCATCTACTCCTTCTTTATAAAGATGTGGGTCATCCCAAAAGTAATGTCTCAAATCATATAAGAACTTTTTCTTTTGCTGGTATGTAAAGCTAGGTGGTATAAATTTAGCAACAATATAATTAGCGTAATCAGCATACCATGGAGCAGTATGAGAAGCATTTATGACATTTAATTGTTCATCAGGAAAGCTATCATCAATAGGTAGTGGGTCATCAAGAACATTCTCTAGCCTAGACAAGTTGTCTGCAACGGGGTTCTCAGCTCCCTTTCTATCAATAATATGCAAATCAAATTCTTGTAGCAAGAGAACCCATCTAACAAGTCTAGGTTTAGCATCTTTCTTTTCCATAAGGTATTTAATAGCAGCATGATCTGTGTGAATAGTTACTTTAGAATCAACAATATATAGTCTAAACTTATCACAATCAAATACAACTGCTAAGAATTCTTTTTTAGTAGTAGCATAATTTCTTTGAGCATTGTCTAGAGTTTTACTAGCATATTGAATAACATTTAATTTCTTATCAACTCTTTTACCTAGAACAGCACCTACAGCATAATCACTAGCATCACATATAATTTCAAAAGGTAAATTCCAATCAGGTGGCTGAACAATAGGTGCAGAGATCAATTCTTTCTTAAGTATTTCAAATGCTTCTTCACAATCATCATCAAAAACAAATGGTATATCTTTTTGTAATAAATTAGTCAGAGCCCGAGAAATTTTTTAGAAGTCCTTAATGAACCTCCTATAAAAACCGGCGTGACCAAGGAAACTTCTTATACCTTTGATGTCCTTGGGACATGGCATCTTTTCAATAGCATCAACCTTGGCTTTATCAACTTCAATACCTCTTTCAGAAACTTTATGCCCCAAGATAATACCTTCATTAACCATAAAGTGGCACTTCTCCCAATTCAAGACAAGGTTAGTTTCTTCACATCTCTGCAAAACTCGATCAAGGTTGCTTAAGCAATCATCAAAAGAGGATCCATAGACGGAGAAATCATCCATGAAAACCTCATAAATCTTTTCACAAAAGTCAGAGAATATGGCCATCATGCATCTTTGGAAGGTAGCATGTGCATTACATAAACCAAAAGGCATACGTCTATAAGCAAAAGTACCAAAAGGGCAAGTAAAAGTAGTCTTTGATTGATCATTGGTTGACATAGGTATTTGAGAGAAACCAGAATAACCATCTAGAAAGCAAAAATGAGTATGTTTGGATAATATTTCTAGCATTTGATCGATAAAAGGTAAGGGTTAATGATCCTTTTTAGTAGCTTTATTTAATTTGCGGGAATCAATTACCATCCTGTAACCTGTAATAATTCTTTGCGGGATCAACTCATCTTTATCATTAGGAACGACAGTAATACCTCCCTTCTTAGGGACACAATGGACAAGACTTACCCACTGACTATCAGCAACGGGATAAACTATACCTGCCTCAAGAAGCTTTAGTATTTCCTTTCTTACCACTTCCTTCATCTTAGGATCCAGCTGTCGTTGATGATCACGAACTGGTTTGGCATCTTCCTCCAAATTTATTTTGTGTTGACATAGTGTGGGACTAATGCCCTTAAGATCATCGAGAGTATATCCAATAGCAGCATGGTGCTTCTTTAGAGTTTTCAATAATATCTCTTCTTCATGCTCTGAAAGGTTAGCACTAATAATAACGGTTTAAGCTCAAACACAGGATCACCCTTGGGTGGAGGAGGATCCCCTAGGATTTCAACAGACAAATTGTGTTTCGGGATGGGTTCCTGTTTAAAGAACACTTCATCTATTTCCCTTCTTTCATTCATAAACATATCATTTTCATGGTCTAGCAAATATTGTTCTAAAGGATCACTAGGAAGTACGGCAATAGAAGCAAGACCAATAATTTCATCTTTACTAGGCAATTCCTCTTCACGGTGTTGTCTACAAAATTTAGAGAAATTAGATTCATGAGACATATCACCTAAACCAATAGTAACAACATCCTTTTCGCAGTCTATCTTAGCATTAACAGTCTTCAAGAAGGGACTACGAAATATAATGGGACAAAAGCTATCTTGTGGGGAACCAAGAACAAGAAAATCAGCAGGATATTTAGTTTTCCCACACAAGACTTCAACATCTCTAACAATTCCAATTGGTGAAATAGTATCTCTATTGGCAAGTTTAATTGTGACATCAGTATCTTGTATCTCAGCAGATGCAATATCATGCATAATTTCTTTCTATAAGTCATGAGGTATAGCACTAGCAATGGATCCATATCACATAACCATGATAACAATGATCTCCTATTTTAACAGAAATAACAAGCATGCCTACCAAAGATCTAGGTTTATCTTTAGCACAAGGTTTAGCAATTCTAGCAGTCTCATCATGGAAATGAATAACATGCCCATCAATATTATCAGACAAGAGATCTTTAACAATAGCAATATTAGGTTCAACTTTAATTTGCTCAGGAGGTGTATAGGTTCTAATATTGCTTTTACGAACCATAGTTGAAGCTTTAGCATGATCCTTTATCCTAACAGGGAAAGGTTGTTTCTCAACATAACAAGTAGGAACAATAGGATCATTATAAGTGATAGTCTTTTCTTCAACTTTAATAGGTGCATCTACTTTTACTTCTATGGGAGGATTATATTTAAACCACTTCTCCCTAGGGAGATCAACATGAGTAGCAAAAGATTCACAGAAAGAAGCTACTATCTCAGAGTCAAGTCCATATTTAGTGCTAAATTTACGGAAAACATCGGTATCCATAAAAGATTTAACACAATCATACTTAGGTGTCATACCTGACTCCTTACCTTTGTCGAGGTCCCAATCTTCAGAGTTGCGTTTAATTCTTTCTAATAAATCCCATTTGAATTCAATAGTCTTCATCATAAAATAGCCAGCACAAGAAGTATCGAGCATGGTGCGATTGTTATCAGAAAGCCGAGCATAAAAATTTTGAATAATCATTTCTCTTGAGAGATCATTATTGGGGCATGAATATAACATTGATTTAAGCCTCCCCCAAGCTTGAGCGATGCTTTCACCTTCGCGAGGCCAAAAATTATATATATAATTGCGATCACGATGAAAAAGATGCATATGATAAAACTTCTCATGAAATTCCAATTTCAATCGTTTGTAGTTCCATGACCCCGTATCATCACATAGCCTATACCATGTCAATGCATCTCCCTTCAAAGATAAAGGGAAGACCTTCTTCTTAACAACATCTCCCAGTACACCTGCAAGCTTAAATAATCCACAAACTATCCACATATATTAGGTGCTCATCAAGATGAATTGTTCCATCTCCTGCAAAAGGATTAGCTAGCAGTTTTTCTAACATACCCGAAGGAATTTCAAAGCAGACATTTTCATTTTTCAGTAGGTTCAGTAGGTTGAGGAGCAACTCTTTGCTCTACTGGTCGAGGTGAAGATACCCTGAACAAGCCCCTCAGAGGATTACTTTCCATAGTAACAAGTGACAGTAAATTTCAGCACACTATATAAATTTTTCCTTACCAAATTCCACCTACCAAAGGCGCTTCACTCCCCGGCAACAGCGCCAGAAAAGAGTCTTGATGACCCACAAGTGTAGGGGATCTATGTAGTCCTTTCGATAAGTAAGAGTGTCGAACCCAATGAGGAGCAGAAGGAAATGATAAGCGGATTTCAGCAAGGTATTCTCTACAAGCACTGAAATTATAGGTAACAGATAGTTTTGTGATAAGATAATTGGTAATGAGCAACAAGTAACAAAAGTAAATAAAGTGCAGCAAGGTGGTCCAATCCTTTTGGTAGCAAAGGACAAGCCTGGACAAACTCTTATATGATGTAAAGCGCTCCCGAGGACATATGGGAATATCGTCAAGCTAGTTTTCATCAAGTTCATATGATTCACGTTCGGTACTTTGATAATTTGGTATGTGGGTGGACCGGTGCTTGGGTACTGTCCTTACTTGGACAAGCATCCCACTTATGATTAACCTCTATTGCAAGCATCCGCAACTACAACAAAAGTATTAAGGTAAACCTAACCATAGCATGAAACATATGGATCCAAATCAGCCCCTTACGGAGCAACGCATAAACTAGGGTTTAAGCTTATGTCACTCTAGCAACCCATCATCTACTTATTACTTCCCAATGCCTTCTTCTAGGCCCAAATAATGGTGAAGTGTCATGTAGTCGACGTTCGCATAACACCACTAGAGGAGAGACAACATACATCTCATCAAAATATCAAACGAATACCAAATTCACATGACTACTAATAGCAAGACTTCTCCCATGTCCTCAGGAACAAACGTAACTACTAACAAAGCATATTCATGTTCATAATCAGAGGGGTATTAATATGCATATAGGATCTGAACATATGATCTTCCACCAAATAAACCAACTAGCATCAACTACAAGGAGTAATTAACACTACTAGCAACCCACAGGTACCAATCCCGGGTTTAGAGACAAGAATTGGATACAAGAGATGAACTAGGGTTTTGAGAGGAGATGGTGCTGGTGAAGATGTTGATGGAGATTGCCCTCTCCCGATGAGAGGAGCATTGGTGATGACGATGGCGATGATTTCCCCCTCCCGGAGGGAAGTTTCCCCGGCAGAACAGCTTCGCCTAAGCCCTAGATTGGTTTCACCAAGGTTCCGCCTCGTGGCGGCGGAGTCTCGTCCGAAAAGATGGATTATTGTTTTTTCCTCATCAAAAGACTTCATATAGGGCGCGCCCCCCACCCTCATGGGCAGGGTGTGCCCCCCTTGGTGAACTTCTCGCGCTTAGTATTTTTTATATATTCTGAAAATGTCTTCCGTGAAGTTTCAGGACTTTTGGAGCTGTGCAGAATAGGTCTCTAATATTTGCTCCTTTTCCAGCCCAGAATCCCAGCTGCCGGCATTCTCCCTCTTTATGTAAACCTTGTAAAATAAGAGAGAATAGGCATAAGTATTGTGACATAAAGTGTAATAACAACCCATAATGCAATAAATATCGATATAAAAGCATGATGCAAAATGGACGTATCAATAGGCCCTGCCAGATTCATGGCCACCCCAATAAACCAGCTAACCACACCAATAGAAGTTGTTGGGTCTTCAAACAGGCCGGCAAGTTAAATGCCAAATATAAGGGGAAGAAGCCGCCCGGCTGCAACGACGACGACAAAACTCGCCAACCAAACACCAGGGGTCAAAAGCAGTTTCCCCCCGAAGTAAAGATAGTGAACATGGTACACATGACACAGTCCCCTACAGGGGAACGCATGGAGCGCTCTCTCCGTGCAGAGGATCACACTACAGCTATCTCAGCCGAACTACACAACAGGGGCATTACACTGCATACCTCGTCGGCCATTAAGCCACCGGTCTCCATTCAACATGACCGTTCAAATCCCATAGAGGACTAGCAGTTTGGCTTCCGCCGTCTGCCACATATAGCCGGACAATCTTTACCGCGCATACATAACTACGCACTTAAAATACCCTGGGCATCGACAAAAGCACAATACGGATGGACCTGAAAGTACTCCCATAACCTTCCTTGCTTTTTTAACTATTTTGTCTTCTTCCTATTTTCTTGTTTCCCTCCACAGGTGGCTCAATGGCTAGCCTCGGACTCTGTCGGAGTTCAGGTTCGTACACTCACCCAAGGGCTATTTCCGTCAAGGAGTCCCTTCACCGAGGACATGTGGCACAGACGTGCGACAGGAGGTCCAAAATAACTTTTTGTAGACCGCACTCTCTATTTCGAGCCTGTAAAGTGCCTTTCTCCTCCGCGTTTGACCCCTGGCATATCAAATAGCCAAGGTTGCGGCTTTGTTATCTATATACATGATTGGCACATCACTCAGATCCCAGTAAAATAATCCATTCTTTTCTAAAAGGACCGAGTTTTGCCCCTACAGTTGTCTCAAATGTACACCTCGGCATAACTTGCCAGGGGCTCGGTATGGGAACAAACGATTTGCCGACAAAGTCTGAACAGCTCTATAGCTTACTTCGGCGTCGCGAGTTTGGCCTTATATGCATCAGCTCCGAATCATGTCTTGGGTCAATAGTTGGGTTGCCCGGCTCCTGTGCTTGCTATCCTACGTTTCGCTTTATCGGCTAGGGTAGTAAAGGGAGATCTACTGTGATTGTGCTTCCGGTTCACCTGGTTAAGTACCTCAGTAAAGAATGCCGAAAACTGACTGTCATGATGCGGCGAGAGCTGGTCAACCACTCGATGACTTATCGGAATCTTTCTTGATTCCCTCCGTGTCACACGAAGGACCTCTTTCCGGTCAAATATGTAAACGCATCGTATTAATAAGCCGCATACATACCAGGGGCTATGTTGTAGACCCACCATAAAACTCCTATGGCTAAGTGAAAGTGTTAACGCCCTATAGTCTGGTTGCCTGGTTCGCCGCATTGACACCTCCTTCACGGACCAAGACGTTGGGTCAAGAGTGATCAGATGCTTTTTTGAACATCCTCGTACTTCCTACGAGGGGGTTGAAGCTGACGAATGGAAAACTTTCAATTCATATACAAACGACCGCACAGGAGGAACAAAAGCCTTTAGGCAAAATCAAAACATAGACTGATTATAACAATTGTATTTTACAACTCGTAAAGAGTTCACTCAAATATTATGCCTTTCGAACATTGACCCTCTATCAAGCGGGAAGCCTCTAAGACGTCCTCAAAGTAATGCTCTGGTGCGTGATGGTCCTTTCCCTTGGATGGACCCTGCGCTGCAACATCGACGGCCTTCATCTTCCCCCAGTATGTCTTGACTCGGGCAAAGGCCATCCGTGCACCTTCAATGCACGCCGACCACTTCACGGCGTCGATACGTGGCACCGCATCAGCAAGCCACCGCACCAAGCCGAAATAGCTATTTGGAATCGGCTCAGTCGGCCACAGCTGAAGTATGACGTTCTTCATGGCAGCGCCGGACATCCTGTGAAGCTTGGCCCATTAGGACATCTGTTCATTCAGCAGCAAAGGGCGTTTTGATGCGCCGAACTGTGACCAGAAAAGCTTCTCCGTTGCATATCTCTCTTGCGCTTGGTAAAACTGTGCCGCATCCGATGAACTCTTCGATAGGTCCAAAAACACGTCTGGATAACTCCACACTTGGTTAATCTGAGCATAATTTGGATCGCTGAACTTAGTCTGTAATAAAAATGGCTTACCAGCCGCAATCTCCCCAGCTTGCCGGATCTCCTCACGGGCCGCTCTAGATTTGGACTGCACTTCTTTCACCTCTCACAAGGCCTTGTCAAGCTCAGCCGCTTTGCTTTTTTCTCCTTCTCTAGGAATTCACTGCGGCTGGTAGCATTTTTTAGTTCGAGCGCCATCGAGGATATTTTCTCCTCGTCTTGGTGCCGAGCAGCTTGTTCGGCCTTTAACTCGGCCGATGCCTTTTCGGCAGCCGCATTACTAAACCGGGCCTGCTCCTTGGCCCGGGCCTGCTCCACTCGAAGAATCTCAACGGCGGCGGCACCATCTGCAGCCATGCAAATTCCAGTATGCAACTTTCAGTGTCACGCTTATATTACAAGCACGTATATGTAAGGATTGCTCCGAACACGTACCTTGCGACTCGTCAAGGCGCCTGTTGATCAGCACAATATCAGTATCTACCTCATCAATCTTGTGTTACAAATCCGCAATCTCTACAGTCCGGATAGTTTCCGGGGAGGTCACAGCCTGTGTTCCAATTAATCATATTACTTCCTGGGCATATCTTTTGATCCTCTGATCGCCTCCCTCGAGAAGCCAATCAGAGTCTCAGGGGCTACTATCTATACACATGTGTATTCTTGAATAAAACACAATCGAACATATTACGATACAAACCTCGAAGCCTCTTAGCAGGCCCACGAAGGCCTCATTCAATCCGCTTTTCGCAGCCAGGACCTTTTCGACCACCGTGCCCATCAAGGTATGATGTTCCTCTGAGACGGACACCTGTCGCAGCATGTTCGTCAATATATCCGGCGCCTCTGGGTCTCCGGAGGCTGCTGTAGGAGTACAGCCTCCCTGTGAAGGGATCCGTTTATTCGTATCCGGCTGTAGACCGGAATGTTCGGGGCCTTTATTGTTGGTCCCCGGACACTAGGCCACCGAAGTATCACCTTTGGGTTGTGCCTTCATTATCCCTCGCACCACTTGTTGATCGAGAGAGGCCCTCCGTGACGACACCTCGAAGTCGTCCGCCCTGTTGGGCGAGGAGATTGGTGGAGGCGTCTCGCTTTCCATCATCTCCGGGAGAAGATCCCCCGAGGAAGAGGATTGTTGAAGAAGACTTCGTGTCGAACTGCAAAAAAACATATATTCTAGACGTTACAAGAAAGGGGCGGGACATGTTTAAAACACCCTTGTTCACTTACGATTTGGCCTGAGGCTTGTCCTCATCATGGGACTACACGATGACGTCGTCCTCCAAGCCCGAGCCACCCGACGAAGGCATCTTGCCTCGCTTAGGAGCCTTTTCCTCCCAATCTTCGGAGGCGGCCCTTTTCTTCCCATGGGGGGAAGAGACGTTGACTTTCTCATCATTTTTTTCTTCGGACGATGGTATCTTGTCTGACACACCTTCGGGATGGGGGCCATCTTTGGTCCTCTCTGCCTTGCCCTCCTTCACAGGATCCGCTGAACCTTCGGGGAGGGGGGCTGGACACCTAATCAGCTCCGCTTTCTTTATCCAGCCCTGGAAGGAGATAGTTTTCTCAGTAATGTATTATGACATACTTAAAAAAGGGGTGTTCGGAAGTCAAGTGCTTACCGGGGTATCCGGACGGTGACAGTCGAGGCATGTGTCCTCAGTAGCGTCCGGCCAATGTTTTCATTTTTCAAAAAACAACTTCCACATCCCTTTGTGCATAATGTCAAGAAGTGTTGGAGGGTTCGTGGTCCTTCTAGATTGAACTCCCACATACAGAGAGGCCTACGTTGGCATGGTAGGATTCGGCGAATCAGCATTACTTGAATCACGCTGACAAGATCGATGTCCCTCTCGAGGAGGGTTCGGATGCGGCTTTGTAGAGTCCGCACTTCATCAACTGATCCCCAATCCAACCCCTTTTTGGCCCATGATGCAAGTTGTAATGGTGGGCCAGGGCAAAACATGGGTGCAGCTACCCACTTGGTGTTGCAGGGCTCCGTAACGTAAAACCACTCTCGCTGCCATTGATTGGAAGTTTCGGCAAAAGAGCCTTTTGGCCAAGGAGTGTTGGTGAGCTGGCTGACCACAACACCGCCGCACTCCACCTGTTCCCCGTCGACTACCTTTGGTTTCACACTGAAGTTCTTGAGCCATAAGCCGAAGTGTGGGGGGATTCGGAGGAAGGCCTCGCACGTGATGATGAATGCCGAGACATGGAGGAAGGACTCTGGGGCTAGATCATGAAAATCTAGTCCATAATAGAACATTAGCCCCCGGACAAAGGGATCAAGAGTGAGCCCTAGCCCTCGAAGGAAGTGTGAGATGAATACGACCCTCTCGGTAGATCTGGGGGTCGGGATAACCTGCCCCTGAGTAGGAAGCCTGTGGTGGATCTCCACGGTCAGGTATCTGGCCGCTCGAAGCTTCGCAATATCCTCCTCTATAACGGAGGAAGCCACCCATCGGCCTTGAGGGCTGGGTCCGGACATAATGGGGAAGCTTGAAGCAGCAAAATCGAACCTTGGGTGCCAGAACTCAAGATTGGAGAGGCTGAGGAGAAGTTTGGCGTAAAAAAGACGGCCCTTGGTTCCTTTATAAAGGCAGCGGGGATTAAACGCTTCCTCCTGAGCCTGAAATCCTGCCTAATCCTAAGGAATCTTTCCAACGGAACGGTTGGGTTACCCATGCTCGTATTAATGAGAATCCCTCAATAAGGGGACACAATCTCTGCTTTGACAGAACGTGCCAATAGCAACCGCGCCTCGAAACGTGGAACGGCGGGACAGGAAACGGTTCGAAGAACCGGGCGAGCGTGATGTCATGTTGTAAAAAGTTGTCAGCATATTGGACTCATGGAATATGATATTCTCTTTGCGGTTGTGTGTGGTGTGTGTGTTACAGGTCCGAACATGTTCAATACGTCCGAAGACTATCTTGGAGTTCGGGAGGAGGAACCCGCCTTGCAATGCCGAAGACAAATCTACACGCTGGATACCTTGTCATTGAAGCCAGGTTCAGGGGCTACTGAGGGAGTCCTGTACTAAGGGGTCCTCGGGCGTCCGGCCTGTTAGCCATGGCCGGACTGGTGGGCTGTGAAGATACAAAGACCGAAGACTGCACCCGTATCTGGATGGGACTCTCCTTGGTGTGGAAGGCAAGCTTGGCGACCAAATATGTAGATTCCTTTCTTTGTAACCGACCTTGTGTAACCCGAGATCCTCCCAGTGTCTATATAAACCGGAGGACTTAGTCCGGAGGGAGGCACACATTATCATAACCATACAAGCTAGGCCTCTAGGGTTTAGTCATTACGATCTCGTGGTAGATCAACTCTTGTAATACTCATATTCATCAAGATCAATCAAGCCGGACATAGGGTATTACCTCCTTAGAGAGGGCCCGAACCTGGGTAAAACATCGTGTCCCCTATCTCCTATTACCATCGACCTTAGACGCATAGTTCGGGACCCCCTACCTGAGATCCGCCGGTTTTTACACCGATAGCGGGGTTGTGCAAAGAGCGGGTCTAGCGGTCAGCACACAAATCGTTTACCCAGGTTCGGGTCACAGAGACGCGTAAAACCTTAGTCCTGATTTCATGTGTATTTAGGTGTTCTTGTGTTCTTGAACTAGCTACAGTAGCTCTCTAGTCCAAAAGATCTGAATCCCCCTCCAGTATGCCTCGGGCCTCCTTTTATAGACAAAAAGGGGTTGCCACAGTGGCACACAGGAGGTGGAAAGGTGTACAGGGGCTGAGTCTATCCCCTGGCATTGTCGGACAAACACATTTAATGCGTTGCCGACGTGCCCCTCTTGCTTTATTGGGGATGGCAAAGAAGCTCGTCCCAGCTGTCGTCGCCTCGCCTGGCTTCGACGCGCGTCCAAGCTAATGAGGCGTTGTAACGCCATGTTGGCAGGCTGCTGGGCTGGCACGGTGGTGGGGCCTTCATGAATATATGCATACCACCACACAAGTGCTTGCTGAGTTGGTGTAGAGGCCGCGCGCTGCCACGCAGATGCCTGCCCAGCTGGTCGAGCTGGCGGCTGTATGGGAGCAACGGTGGAGGCTTTGGCAGACGCGGGCCTGGCTGTGGCCCCGCGGGCATCCTCGGCAAGGGTCTTGCCGAGGGCCCGACAAGGGTCTCGCTGCGGCACCGTGGTCGTCCTCGGCAAGGGTCTTGCTGGGGGTCTCGTGGATCTCCTTGGCAAGGATATCGCCAAGGGCCGTCGTCTTCTGGTTCTCATCTGATCTTGTGTATCTATGATCTCTACAAAGATCTGCATGCCACCACGGAGGTGCCTCCCGAGCCTTGGTTCCAATATGGCATGGGAACCCCTTGGGCTCAAGGGTGGCGCGCTCTACTAGCATCAGGCAAGTTGCCCCGGCAAGGATCTTGTCGAGGCTGCGGAAGCCACCCCGAAAAGAATCTTGCCGGGGGAGTCCACCTAGTCCTCTTGCTCTCTTTGCGTCTCTGGTCTTGGCGTTGCTCTGGTCATTTTGTGTTTCGGCATCCCTCCCTTGCCCTGCTTAGTGTGGCCGTGGGCGCGGCTCTGACTGCCCGTGGACAAGTAAAGGGGTGCAAAAGGAGAACCCCTACTTTTGTACACTGACACAACGTCACATGGGATCAGTTTTAGCAAACTTTCCGCACAGCCCATGTCTCAACTAGAGCTATGAATATGAAGAAGCGTGAGTTCCGCAACTTACGTCAGGGAAACCGTACTGTGGGGAAGTACGTGGATGAGTTTAGCAAGTTAGCCTGATATGCTCCAGATGATGTGGCCACAGATGTCGTGAAGTAGGAGAAGTTTATGGAAGGGCTGAATGATGAGATGGGTATGCAATTGATGGTTGCAACATTCACTAACTATCAGGAGTTGGTAGACTGGGCCCTTATGGTTGAAAGCAAACAACAGCAGATAGAGAGCGGCAAACGAAAGTATGGGCAGGGGAAGTACAATTCTGGAGCTCAGCAGAAGCCTCGCTTTACCCCTAACCCCAGAGGTTACACCCATAACCATGGAGGCCATACTCACAATGGAGGAAGTTCCCATAACCACAGTGGGCCTAAGAATGGAAACGGGAATGGAGCAAGCAGTAGCCAGAACCACCCCAACCCAGCAACGCCCACCAAGAAGGACATGAGCCATGTTACCTGTTACAAGTGCAGGAAGACTGGGCACTACGCCAACGATTGTTTTGATTTGAAGAATGGCAATGGAAATGGAAGCTCTGGCAAGAAGCCCAACCCTTTTAATAGGGGACAAGTGAATCACGTTAACGTGGAGGAGGTTGAAGAGCAGCCAGATGCAATTATAGGTAAGTTTTTGGTTAAGTCATTTACTGCAATCGTTCTTTTCGATACCGGTGCATCGCATTCATACATTTCGAAGGGGTTTGTGGATAAGTATAAGTTGCCCACCAAAGTTCTTAAGACACCTATGTTAGTAAGCTCGCTAGGAGCCGAGTATATGGAAGCCAAGGATGTTTTTAGATGCCATTGACCATAGGTAGGCACGTTTTCCCCTTAGACTTAATAATTCTGGAGTCACAAGGGTTGGATGTGATACCATGCATGGATTGACTATCAATGTATGGAGGGAACATTGATTGCGCCAGCAAGTCAATTCTGTTCACCACCCCGGAGGGAAAAAGGATTAAGTATGTGTCACGACATGCGCCGAAGAGGACCCAAGTGAATTCCCTCTCAGGAGTTGTTCAGGAGGAAGTGTCTGTTGTGAAGGATTACCTGGATGTATTTCCAGAGGAACTACCAGGAATGCCGCTGAATCGAGCCATAGAATTTTTGACAGAGCTGTTGCCAGCCACCAGACCGATATCAATGAGACCGTACCGGATGCCCGCAAATGATCTGGAGGAAATTAAGAAGCAGATTAAGGAGCTACTGGAGAAAGGTTACATTCGACGAAGTTCATCACTATGGGGAGCACCAGTGCTCTTGGTAGAGAACAAGGATGGACCTTTGAGAATGGTAGTTGATTATCGTGCATTTAATGAAGTGATGATCAAGAACAAATACCCACTACCGATGATCAACGATTTGTTTGACCAGCTGCAAGGAGATAAAGTATTTTCCAAGATCGATCTGCGATCAGGATACCACCAGTTGAAGATCCAAGAAAAGGATATACCTAAGACAGCTTTCACCACAAGGTACGGGCTATATGAGTACACAGTCATGTCATTTGGATTGACAAATGCCCCTGCCTACTTCATGAGCATGATGAACAAGGTGTTTATGGAATTCTTGGATAAGTTCGTTGTGGTGTTCATTGATGATATTCTGGTATACTCGAAGAATGAAGAGGAACACAAGGAACACTTGCGCTTAGTTCTCGAGAAGCTCAGGTAACATCAATTGTATGCCAAGTTTAGCAAGTGTGAGTTTTGGTTGAAGGAAGTTGGATTTCTTGGACATGTTATATTAGGAGAGGGTATAGCAGTAGACCCCACCAAGGTTCAGTCTGTAACTTAGTGGTTGGCACCCACCTCAGTTGGGGAGATCCGCAGTTTTCTAGGACTTGCAGGATATTATCGGAGATTCATTAAGAATTTTTCCAAGATTGTGAAGCCTATGACGGAGTTGTTGAAGAAGGACACCAAGTTTAAATGGACGGATGAATGTGAATCCAGTTTTCAAGAGTTGAAGAAACGTTTGGTTACAGCCCCGGTGCTGATTCTTCCGGATATACGCAAGGATTTTCAAGTGTATTGCGACGCTTCTCGCTTAGGACTTGGAGGAGTACTTATGCAGGACGGAAGAGTTGTTTCATATGCCTCATGACAACTTCGACCGCATGAGTTGAATTATGCCACGCGTGATTTGGAGTTAGCAGCCATGGTGCATGCGCTCAAGACCTGGAGACATTTTCTTATTGGAAACTGATGTGATGTGTACACGACTCATAAGAGTTTGAAGTACATTTTCACGTAGAAGGAGCTGAATCTCAGGCAAAGGAGATGGTTGGAGCTTATAAAGGATTATGATATGAAATTGCATTATCACCCAAGAAAGGCCAATGTTGTAGCAGACGCTTTGAGCCGGAAGAGTTATGCCAATACCCTTGTAAGCGGAGGATTGCTGCAGGAGCTAGTCAAGAATCTCAAGGAGCTTCATTTGGAGATAGTTCCAAGAGGTTTTGTGGCAACAATGGAGGTTCAGTCTACATTATTGGGAAAGATTCGAGAAGCTCACAAGGATGATAAGGAAATCGCTGAGATAAAGGAGAAAATGAGCAAAGGAAAAGCCAAGGGTTTCCATGAGGATGAGCACGAGACCTTATGGTTTAAGGATCGTGTTTATGTACCCAATAATGCAGAGATCTGGAAGTTAATACTTCAGGAAGCTCATGATTCGCCATACTCAATACACCCCGGAAACACCAAGATGTATTTGGATTTGAAGGAGCATTTCTGGTGGACTGGTATGAAGAAGGATATTGCAGAGTATGTAGCGGTATGTGTGGGTATCAAAACCGGCGGATCTCGGGTAGGGGGTCCCGAACTATGCGTCTAAGGCGGATGGTAACAAGAGGTAGGGGACACAATGTTTACCCAAGTTCGGGCCCTCTCGATGGAGGTAATACCCTATGTCCTGCTTGATTGATCTTGATGATATGAGTATTACAAGAGTTGATCTACCATGAGATCGTAGAGGCTAAACCCTAGAAGCTAGCCTATGATTCTGATTGTTGTTGGCCTACGGACTAAACCCTCTGGTTTATATAGACGTTGTAGGGGAGGCCGATGGGGGCGATGTCGAAGTCGACCAGCTCCGTGCGGAAGTTGTCGTAGGTGCCGAAGGTTACTGGGAGCCGGATCTGTCCCAAGGAGCTGGATGATCCGCCCCCAACGCCTGAGAAGGGCCGGATGGGTTGCAGCCGTTCCAGGGGTATGCAGAGGATGTTGAAGGCCTCGACCGAGAGCACGCTAAGGTCCGCACCGCCATCGATGAGAGTTCTGGTGATGGCCACCTGGCAGATGGTGGGGGTGCATAGCATGGGGAGCGCACCCGAGCAGGCCGAGTTGGAGGGGTGGTCCTCCGAGCTGAAGGTCAGGCCGGCCTTGGACGCCGCCCGGTCCGGGAGAGCCCCCTGCCGCGTGGAAGCAGCGCTGACCCGGCGGATGAACGGCTTGACGTGGTTACTTGTAGGCGGCGCCTGCGAGCCGCCCAGGAGGGCCGCGATGACCGGGGGTGTTGGTGTAGCAGACTCGGTGGGGAAGAGGCTGCGGGGCTCTTCCCAAGAGGCCACGGAGGTTTCCAGCAGGTGGAGCAGCCATGGGCGCAGAGCGCCGGTGAGGGCCATGGGGAGCCAGTTAGCCATGACCCTATCGTCACCTCCGGCTTCGAGGGGGGCCTCCTCGCTTGCCAGCAAGAAGGCCAGTGGATCTGTTGCGCCACCGTAGCGCGGCGCGTCGTTGGCTTGAACTTGTCCGGCCACCATACCCATTGCAGGGCTGGGGCCAGGGCTCGGAGCCCCCTGGCCCCCATGCTGGCTCCGGCGGCCAGAGCGGGCGACACGCTACTCATCGCGAGGCAGGCCATGGCGGTGGCGGAAGAGAAAACTCCGGTGCACCCCTACCTGGCGCGCCAAATGTTGGATTTCGGGTTCCGGCAGACCCTTGAGGTTCGAACACTGGGGTGCGCGCGGAGACTTCGCCTCCTACCTACCTGCACCCCTCCGCCTCGCTAAGATCTAAGCTATGGAAAGAACAACACGAATGACACAGGGTTTATACTGGTTCGGGCCATCGTTGTGGTGTAAAACCCTACTCCAGTGTGTGGTGTGGTGGATTGCCTCTTGGGCGGATGATGATGAACAATACAAGGAAGAACAGCCTCGCGAGGGTCTGCTCTTGGCTGGGGCGATGAACTGCTGGGAGGAGTTCAGTCACCCTTCTCCCTCTCTCCCCCCCTCTTCTTGTTCTGTGGGTGGCTGGTCCTATTTATAGAGGCCCTGGTCCTCTTCCCAAATATCGAGCGAGAAGGGAGCCAACAATGGCGGGCTAATTTGAAGGGGGATAGCTAGTACTAGCTATCCTGACAAAAGTAGTCTTCGACTGCACAAAGCTCTGGTGGTGACGCCGTCTTGGGCTCCACAATGACCTCCGTCTTGCAGTCCTCCTGGTCTTGGTCTTGTTGCACCGAAATGGCAACCTTTGCCTAATGCCTCGGTACTCCGCGGCTGCGCTTGCTCCCTTTGCACCAAAGAGGAAAGGAAGACGCTGCGCAGGCTGGCACCCGCCTGACGCCTTTGGTCGTCATGGCTTGCGTCACGGGCACCTCGTGAGGTACCCCGCCTTGATCTCTCCGCCTCCTCGCGAGCCATCCTGATGAGGCCGTGCCTAAGGAAGCTCCGCGTCGTCTGCCCCGCGAGGCTTGGCCCCTCGCAAGGGTCTTGGGTCTGTGTTGATGAACATGGGCCATGCTGGGGCCCCTTTTGAGCCACGCCGCAGGCCGCAGGCAGGCAAGTCTGGGGACCCCCGTTCCCAGAACGCCGACATCGGCCAAGGAAAGGAAGGGGCCCACTATAGGCAACAACCAAACTGGCACGATGGGCTTGTGAGGGTGCTTGCTTTCAACTGTAGGCAGCAAAGGCAGGGTGCAGGAGCACCTATTGCCATCGCTGGATTGGGGCAGAAATTTGAACAGCAGGGAGCGATAGCTTTCCCGTGCGAGCAGCTCGGAGTGAAGATCAAAGGATGGGAAATAGCCGTCATCCACTACGATGTGGCGCATCAGAATCCAGCCCAGGGCGGAGCGACAGTGGCTGAGCTCAAGCTTGAAGGAAAATCTCATGGTGTCAGGGTCAAAGGAAACAAGGACGTGGGTTTGTGGGCGTCGACAGCGAGGAGGATGGGACAGATACAGTGACGTTGATCGTCCTCATGGACGACATGCTCAGCGGTGGGAAGATGAAAGGTGGACATTTTGATGAGCTTCTGCTTGAAGAAAAGCTTCAGCAGTGCCATGAGGTCTACAGGAGAGGCGATATGCGGGTGAAGGAACGCGTGATAAGCACGCGTCGCCATGTCGTTGTCCTCCACCGGGTGGCTAGGGGCAGCGCGCCCCGAACGCGCCCTACGAGGAAGTGCATGGCCTTGGCGGGGGAGCATCCTTGGCTGGGCACTGCCACCTTGGCTAGAGCCGCCATCCTCATGGCGGTCCATCGGGGGAAGGGGCGGAGCAGAGGGAGCACCAAGCGAGCGCGTGACGTCCCATATCTCATTGATGAGAACATTCGCGTAGGCTCTGGCATCGTCGAAGCGGTGGAAGGCGAGGTGGTCGAGGATGTGCTGGAGGGCTTCAACCTTCACCAGCGCGAAGATGCACGAGAACTCGCTGCCATAGAGGCAAGCATGCTCGATGCGGAGGATGCTGGCGAACCCGGCGATAGACGCAGCTACCCCGCGCCGGTTCCACAGCTCCAGCGGGAGCTTTTCTAGCAAGAGGTTGACGATGTGCTTGAAGGAGAAGGAGAAGGCATTGTCGCTTGCACCATGGGGAAGGATCCGGACAGTGCAGGAGCCAACGAAAAGAGGGCTCATGCGGAGTGCAGCCAGCTTCTCCTCCTCACGCTGGAAGACGACAAAGATAGTGCCCACAGCCGACCCAGCAAAACGGACGGCTATAGTGCCAAGCCGTTGCTGGAAAACACGCCAGAGCCAAGGGAGGAAGTTGGGCCGGGGTGGTGTGATGTTGACTAGGCAAACAAGGGTGTTTTGGTCAGGAATCATGGGGTAGTGGACATCGAGTGAGGTTGGATGGCCACGAACAACACACTCCATGGGAGGAGGGGGAGGGTTTGGGAGGTGGGGCGCGAAGAGGTAGAGCTAGAGTAGATGAAAGGAGGACTCTAGATGGATGGGGAGACATGCGGTGGTGAGGGGCAAGTATAAGTAGGACAGGCAGGTGTAGAACCATAAATGCGGATATGGCACTAGAAGCTGAGATGTCCAACCATGTGACACAGCCAGCAGATAGCCGGATCCCTACAATCCTGGCGTCTATGACTATATGAGAGACATCGGTAACAGCGGCGGTGAAGATCATTAGGTTTGACATATCTGAAGGAATGATACGGCGCAGGCCACGAGGTGCATGATGATCCTAATGGCACTAGATTACAAGATACTAAGACGTCCAAATAATTTGTGTGACGGGGGTGGTTGTTCGGTCGATTTGGGAGCCGTGCGCGCCTGTAGGAGAGGCAGAAAGGTGGCTGGGTGGTGAGCTGGAACGAGGAGAAGCGACAAGAGGGTGGCAACTAGCAGGCTCCAATAGGACCGGGAGGGCGGAAGTCAGCGGGTGCAGTAGGGTTAAGTTAACCAAGTTCGCAGGCACTTGATTACCCTCGGAAATTCCAAGAGAGGAGTTGTCGCCCGAGGCATGCAAAACCCCCTCTAGCACCCCAGAAACCTGGTCACGAGCAGCTGACAGAGAGGATGAAATCGATTGCACACCAGAACCGAGATGGCTTTGCATGGGATGGGACCCAAGGATCAACGGCCGAGACGAGTTGGAATCCCAAGCGCTGCTAAAAGCAAACCGCTGGGATGATGAGGACAATAGGCCAGAAGCAGGCTCGAAAGGTGAGAGGGACATCCTGACGCGGAGCAAGCCAGAGCTCCAGCAATCGCGGAGCACTATCTCTTTGGCAATACACTCATGTGCCACCTGGAAGAGAAAGCAACCCGGCTGATGGGGCCTGACAAAGTAGCCATTGGAGAACCCACCAAACCAGCTAATGAGAAGGGAGGCAAAAAAGGCCGGCGAGAGGAAAACGCCATCATTGAGCACGACGGCGAGGACTCCAGTGGGTCGACTACGTCCAGCGACCACCTCAACGGTACCACAGCCGTACTTCTCAAGCATGGCATCCTGGAATCGCGACCCATCCATGCCTAAACCCACTACACAGGAAAACTAAAAGAACGGAAAAGGAGACAAAGGCATGCAAGCAAAGGAATGCATCAAGAAAGGCAGTGCATCAACCAGCGGGCTACTACTGATCTGCAACCAGAAAGAGTCTTGAGCAAGAACATTACCAACCGACGGCGATTAGGGACAAGCGTGTTTGGAGCCGCATCGCCTTCGTGCGAGGCACACCAGGAAGGTGGTCACCACAGCCGGAGGGGCATGGGGCGGGGAGGTGGACGCCGCCACACGAGTGGAGATGGCGGTTTGATGTGGCTGCCGATGTCGGAGCGGCAAACGGCGGAGTGTGCACTTGCTCACCCTAGCTTCTCAGTGCCTCTCCGTTGAATCCTGTCCTAAATGGCTACTCTGTGTTTGCCTCACAAGCAGGTCCGCTCACTCGATTTCTTTCATGAACTTTGAGTTTATGATCAGTTATTTCTTTTTATATCCATGAAAGTATTTGAGTTTCTTTGATCTCTTATATGCATGATTGCTTATAGCCTTGTATTTCTTCTCCGATATTTGGGTTTTGTTTGGCCAACTTGATCTATTTATCTTGGAATGGGAAGAGGTGATTTATAGTGGGTTTGATCTTACGGTGCTTGATCCCAGTGACAGAATGGGAAACGACACATATGTATCATTGCTAGTAAGGATAAAACGATGGGGTCTATATCTACATAGATAGATCTTGTCTACATCATGTCATCATTCTTATTGCATTACTCCGTTTCTCCATGAACTTAATACATTAGATGCATGTTGGATAGCGGTCGGTGTGTGGAGTAATAGTAGTATATGCAGGCAGGAGTCGGTCTACTAATCTTGGACGTGATGCCTATATAATGATCATTGCCTAGATATCGTCATAATTATTTGAAGTTCTATCAATTTCCCAATTGTAATTTGTTCACCCACCGTTTGCTATTTTTCTCGAGAGAGAGGCCACTAGTGAAACTTACGGCCCCCGGGTCTTCTTTCTCATATATTTGCCTGTGCGATGTACTTTTCTCTTGCATTTATTTTCAGATCTATTAAACCAAAAATACAAAAATACCTTGCTGCAATTTTCCTTTATTTATTTTGTTTAGCGTTCGATCTATCAATCTACTACAAATTTATCTCATGTCTGTTTGCCACTTGAGGCGTCGTACCCCGAAAGGGATTGACAGCCCCTTTAACATATCGGGTTGCAAGGATTTGTTATCTGTGTCCAGGGGCTGTTTACGTTGTGTTGCTTGGTTCCCCTACTGGTTCGCTAACCTTGGTTTCATATCTGAGGGAAATACCTACCGCCGTTGTGCTGCATCATCCCTTCGTCTTTGGGGAAATACCGACATAGCTTCAAGCGACATCAGAAATCACATACAAGATACCGAACGCCATGTACCTAGGCCCTCAGCACCGATGTCCATCTTGCTGTTTTCATCCTCTCTTCACACCGCCACCTTTGCGCTGTGCTACCTACCAGACAATCTGGTACTAAACCTTCAACTCCCATTTCCCAAGAAACTTTCACTTGTGTGGGTTCATATATCGGAGGCCTCATTCGACAACATCATCCACTCCAATTGCCCAGCCCTGGAGTGCTTGGTGCTTGTTTTCATAGTTAGAACCGACTGTCTCCAAATAAAGTCGCCTAAACTTGTAAGAATTGGAATTTCTTTTGACGGAAGGCAGCTCATCATCTAAGATGCCCCTTCACTTCAAAGGTTGATCCTTGATTATAGTTATTCACCATCGCAAATAAATGTCCTCTCTGCGCCTAAACTGGAGATCTTGGGTGTAATACATGATCTTTATGCTCATTTCAATATGGTGTTTGGCTCCACGGTTCTCCAGGTACTTCATATTATTTAACCATAAGCTGCATTTTAAATTTCTGCACATAAGTTATATATCATCTCGGAGTACACATTTTGTACTAATATTATGTTCTATGCTCAATGAATAGTTTCTCCATGGATTGCCTATCAATGATGCTAGATTCTGTCAAGCTCTTATATATCCAAATGAATAGTTTTGATCTGAACAAGATTATTGGCTTGCTGCAATGCTTCCCATGTCTGGAGAAGTTGTATATAAATGTGATAATTTCACGCACATTGGAAGCCCGCATATAGTGTACTAGAATTAACCGTTCAGTTGTTGCTCTTGTGACACTCTTTTTTAGACCATAACTGTTTTCAATCTTCATGTCTATTTAGGCAATAGGACGGGGTAAGAAAGTTATAACCAATTGGTGGATTCGTAAGCACTGGGATTTTCTCACTTCTCATGACATTCGATTGAAGACAATAACGCTAGAACGATATGTAGCCAACCATGCAAACACTAGATTTGTCACATTCTTCCTGCTGAATGCGAGGCTACTATTGTCCATCAGGCTTAAGTTTATCAGCATCATGCTTTTGACGGATGGGTATGTCAAACAGAAAAAAAGGAGTTTCAGGTGGGCAAAAGAGCTTCTAAATGTGTCGGGCTTCTATTTACAACATATTGTGGTCATAATCCAGTAAATTTATGACCCAGGATGTTCATTCTATGGACCTGACCGATCCATTTGATTGTGTCTGCCAAAAACAATGCTGGAGTTAGATGTTGTTGCCCTTTTCAACCTGGGTTTTGTCTAAACCTGATGAACAATTAACCCTAGTGCTTTTGTACAGTTTGTAAGCTGGAGTTAGATGTTCTTGCCCTTTTCAACTCGGCTGTGACTCTCATATTTTCTTTGAAACAAGGCAAATGGCTTGTCATTCGTTTAATTTAGAGTGAAATATAGTAACAAATCCCAACCAAGGGAAATAACATCACTCTCGCCGGCTTCTTGAGCTCACTGTGCATTACAGAAGCCATGTGATTAGGCCCCACCAGCACCCACAAACTTATTTTGAACTAGCACACCAAATGGGCTATAAATTTTCATAGAAAAGGCTGCATGACCATGACAGATTTGGATTCTGACATTTGGGACCCATGAGGAAATAGCCTATCCAAGGTGGTGTCAACTTACTAGCTAGTCAACAAACGATTCTGCCTACCAGCCGTTGGATTGACATCCAACATATGTCGTGTATCTTCTATCTCTTGTCTTCTTCCTCCAGCCGCCCAAGCCAAACCACCCCGTCGGCTCCGCCTGCTCTCGCCTCCCATGGCTGGTTGCGCCTCCGCCGCCCTACCATACCCTCCAATGTTGGCCAGTCCCTCCCTCTATTCCCCCAAACATCATGTTATTCTCCCACGACGTCAGCCCCAACACGCACCCGCTCCTGAAACAGTCAACCCTCGTACTCCCCTCCGCCTGTGACTGGACCGGCGCATCTTCCACAGCTCCTGTTCGTTCCGTCCGAGGCCCTGCTGTCGTCCTCCGCCTTGGTTCGCTCGTCGTGCGTGGTGCGCCGCCCTCTTGCGTTGTCAATGTCGTCAACAACCAAGAGGAATAAGGAGATGATTGTACGTGGAGAGGATGAGAGTAGGAACCCACCAGCATCATGGCAGTACGCAAGCAAGTGCCTCGTTATTACAAGCCCAAAAAGATGGTTCCTCCTAATGGTTGGACATCTGGGGCTCACGCCATTGTCAACGTAGTCAATAAACGAGAGAATTACACAACGAGCGGCTGACACCAGGGACCCAGCAGGTCGCACAGTTGTTATTTTCTTATTTTAGGAACAAGCAATTGTTATTTGTACTAGTTTTAGCGATCAGGGTAACAACGCGGCTGTGTGGGGGTTGTGGCCCATCTAGCCAGGGTTTTATTTATGTTTAACACATCATGAGCCCAGTTGTGTTTTTTTCTTGCTGAAAATGGCTGGCCCAGTTCTATTTTTTAAAAGAAATACACAAACGAGGCCTACTTGCTTTATCATCCCTGTTGGGTTGCAAATCTTTCAAGACGAGGAGAATTTCATTCGGTTTTCCCAGAAATGGGATGTACATTATTAAAACACATCAAACCAGGAATTAGTTTCAACTTTTTTTCATTACAAGATTTTAAATTCCATTGATTTTTATGTGTGGACAATTATTTGGATTTTATATTTATATAAATTATTTTTCAAAATAGTTTGAATGTGACTCATTATTTCGGCATTAAAAACAGTTGACCGCAACGAAATATGCAAATTTTCATATAATTTTTAACCGTGGCCACAATATGGGGTGTAATGCTAACAAAAATAAGATGGGCTCCAAAAAAATCTTAAGAATTAGCAAATGGGTTGTAAATTATTACAAATAATGGCAGATGGGTTGTATGTTGTTTTCCACAGATTTGAGGCTGACTTGTGCACCTACTATAGGTTGACGCGTATGCTTTCCTAAAAAAAGGTTAACGCACACGCAACGCCATGTCAACTTAGTCAACACACGAGAGCAGTGACTGTTGGATGTCCATCCAACGGTCGTCGTGCTTCTTCAATCTCTGCTCCAGCTGCTCAAACAAGCGCCGGCGGGACTGCCTGCTCCCTCCTCCCGTGGCCGGCTATGCTGCCGCGCAGGCTTCACCGCCCCACCGTACTCCCATCGCTGGCCTAGCCATCCCTCTACTCACCCACACCTGCTGTTATTCTCCGGCGATGGCAAACGAACTAGTAAACACTCATACTCCCCTTTGCATGGGAAACAACTGCCGAGTCTTCCCTGGCTTCGTGTCGTTCCCTTCCTAGGCCTCGCCTTCGTCCATAGCCCTGGTGCTCTTGGCACGGCATGGTCACCGCAGTCAATGAACGACATTCTTCGGAAGTGGACTGTACATGGAGAGGCTGACAGCTGGGTCCACGGCCGCACGCAAGGAAATGTCTCCTTATTACGCGAAAAATAATGATTCCTCCACCTGACAGCTGGGACCCACCGGAAGGGCCTCTGTATTTCGCGAAGAAAGCATTCCCCCCGCTGACAGGTCGGACCCACCGGCTAAATCTTCGCACGCAAGGAAGTGCCTCTTTATTATGCACAAAAAAAGAATACCCCCTGCTAGCTGGGACCCACCATAGTGGGAGGCTGACCTGTGGGCCTACTAAGTTGACGGGGACGGAGGGCTTTGTCAACTTACTCAATATGAATGATTCTAGCTCCAGTGACCGTACGATGCCCATCCAACATTCGTAGTGCTTCTTCAACATCTGGTCTTCTTGCTCCAGCCGCCCAAACCAGCGTCGGTCGTGCCGCCTGCTCCTGCCTCCCGTGGCCGGCTGTGCTGCCACAAAGGCCTCACCACCCCTACTACTCCCACCGCTGGCCAGGCCATCCCTCTACTCACCCACACCCCTTGTTATTCTACGGCGACGGCAGCCTCACACCGCAACCGAACCAGTGAACCCTCATACTCCTCTCTGCATGGGCTTCCACTGCCGCGTCTTCCCCGGCTTCGTGTCATCCCCTTCCTAGGCCTCACCTCATCCACCGCCCTGGTGCTCTCGGCGTGGCGTGGTCAACGTGGTCAAGGAACGACTTCCATCGGAAGACTACTATATGTGGAGAGGCTGACAGCTGGGTCCACGGCCGCAGCAAGGAAGTGCCTCCTTATTACACGGAAAATAATGATTCATCCCCCTGACAGCAGGGACCCACCAGATGGGCCACCATATTTCGTGAAAAAAATGTTTCCCCTTGACTGCTGGGACCCACCAGCTACATCTTCGCACGCAAGGAAGTGCCTGACAGTCGGGACCCATCTGGTCAAAGCGTACATAGCGTTGTCATTCTGATTGCGAACGTGTATGTACATACTGGTCGATTGGTCTGTCTGCAGGCTGCAGCGATGAACCGTGGTCGTGTAAGGAAGGGCACCGTGGCCGTCTAAGGAAGGGCATGTGTCATAGTAGAGGCACGCACGTAGCATGTCACACAGTCCCGTTAATATCGTGTACACGTACGTACAACACCCATGGTGCACGAAAGTAAATACGGCCACGTACATACATACGGGCGGGGTCTCGAACACCTACTCACGCATACGTACGGCCAGGGCTCGTGTACATGGCTGGGTCGAAATGGAGAAACTGTGTCATCGTGTTCATGGGGAGGCAACGGAATGCGTCGTGTTCATCAGGAGGCAACAGAATACGTCATGTTCATCGGGAGCCAGCCGGCTTGGACGGAACAGTCGATTGAAATGAGGCCTAGCGTACCGTAGAACGGAGGAAACAGCCTTGTGTTCGACCGGCCATGAATGAAACGGGATCCCTTTAATCGCGAGGGGTCTGGCGTACCGCAAAACGGAGGAAACGGACTTCTCTTGGACCTCCTACGGTCGAAACGGGGTCCTGTTGATCGGGAGGAGTGTGGCGTATCACAAAACGGAGGAAACGGACTTGTGTTGGAGCGCTACGGTCGAAACGAGGGTCTTGTTCTATGGGAGGGGTGTGGCGTACCGCAAAACAGGACTCCACGATATACTGTTCATCTCCACCGTCGACCTCCTCCAGCCTCCACGGGCTACTGTTCATCCACTGTCGACCTCCTCCAGCCTCCACCTACGACTGTTCATCCACGGGCTCCTGTTCATCCAGCCTCCACCGCTCCTCCACTGGCTACTGTTCAACCAGCCCTCTCCACGGGGTCCTGTTCAACCACCCCTCCACGGGCTACTGTTCATCCAGCCCTCCACCAGCTACTGTTCAACCAGCCCTCCATGGGGTCATGTTCATCCAGCCCTACATGGGGTCCTGTTCATCCACCCCCAACCAGCTCGATCGGGGTCCTGTCCAGCGGCAACGGCCTCTACTACCACGGGGTCCTGTTCATCCAACCCCCCACCAGGAACTGTTCATCCACACCCTCCCCCCCTTAAACAACGCTCACTGTTCATCCAGAGGCAGCATCGATCGGCTTCAGTTAGCAGCAGTAGCGAAGGAATCACTCGAGTTCAGTTAACAACAAGGGATCGATCGCTCAGGTTCAGTAACATAGCATAGTCGTATGTAGTTGCTTTACTTTATCACTAACTGGCAGCGATAGTCTTAGAAGCAATAGTTGGTGAGACGACAACAACGCTATGATGGAGATCAAGGTATCAAGCCGGTGACGATGGAGATCATGACGGTGCTTTGGAGATGGAGATCAAAGGCACAAGATGATGATGACCATATCATGTCACATATTTTGATTGCATGTGATGTTTATCTTTTATGCATCTTATTTTGCTTAGTACGGCGGTAGCGTTATAAGATGACCCCTCACTAAATTTCAAGGTATAGGTGTTCTCCCTGAGTATGCACCATTGCTACAGTTCATCGTGCCGAGACACCACGTGATGATCGGGTGTGATAAACTCTACGCTCACATACAACGGGTGCAAGCTAGTTTTGCACATGCAGAATACTCGGGTTAAACTTGACGAGCCTAGCATATGCAGATATGGCCTTGGAACACTGAGACCGAAAGGTCGAACGTGAATCATATAGTAGATATGATCAACATAGAGATGTTCACCATTGAAAACTACTCCGTCTCACATGATGATCGAACATGGTTTAGTTGATATGGATCACGTGGTCATTTAGATGACTAGAGGGATGTCTATCTAAGTGGGAGTTCTTAAGTAATATGATTAATTGAACTTTAATTTATCATGAACTTAGTCCTGACAGTTCTTGCATATCTATGTTGTTGTAGATCAATGGCCCATGCTACCGTTCCCTTGAATTTTATCGCATTCCTAGAGAAAGCTATGTGGAAAGATGATGGTAGCAACTACACGGACTGGGTCCATAACTTGAGGATTATCCTCATTGCTGCACAGAAAAATTATGTCCTGGAAGCACCGCTAGGTGCAAGACCCGCTGCAAGAGCAACTTCGGACGTTATGAACGTCTGGCAGACTAAAGTTGATGACTACTCGATAGTTCAGTGTCCATGCTATACGGCTTAAAATCGGTACTTCAAAGTCGTTTTGAACGTCATGAAGCATATGAGATGCTCCAGGAGTTGAAGTTAATATTCAAGAAAATGCCCGAGTTGAGAGATATGAAGTATCCAACAAGTTCTATAGCTGCAAAATGGAGGAGAATAGTTCTCTCAGTGAACACATACTCAGAATGTCTGGGTACCACAACCACTTGACTCAGCTGGGAGTTAATCTTCCTGGTGATAGTGTCATTGACAGAGTTCTTCAATCACTGCCACCAAGCTATAAAGGCTTCGTGATGAACTATAATGTGCAAGGGATGGAAAAGACAATTCCCGGGCTCTTCGCGATGCTAAAGGCTGCAGAGGTAGAAATCAAGTAGGAGCATCAAGTGTTGATGGTTAACAAGACCACTAGTTTCAAGAAAAAGGGCAAAGGGAAGAAGGGGAACTTCAAGAAGAATAGCAAGAAAGTTGCTTCTCAAGGGAAGAAGCCCAAGTCTGGACCTAAGCCTGAAACTGAGTGATTCTACCGCAAAGGGACTGGTCACTGGAAGCGGAACTGCCCCAAGTATTTCGCGGATAAGAAGGATGGAAAAGTGAAAGGTATATTTGATATACATGTTATTGATGTATACCTTACTAATTCTCGTAGTAGCGCCTGGGTATTTGATACTGGTTCTATTGCTCATATTTGCAACTCGAAACGGGGGCTACGGATTAAAAGAAGATTTGCTAAGGATGAGGTGAGGATGTGCGTCAGAAATGGTTCCAAGGTTGATGTGATCGCCGTCGGCATACTAGCTCTACTTCTACCCTCGGAATTAGTTTTAGACCTAAATAATTGTTATTTGGTGCCAGCATTGAGCATGAACATTATAGCTGGATCTTGTGTGATGCGAGACGGTTATTCATCTAAATCAGAGAATAATGGTTGTTCTATTTATATGAGTAATATCTTTTATGGTCATGCACCCTTGACGAGTGGTCTATTTTGTTGAATCTCTATCGTAGTGATACACATATTGATAATATTGAAGCCAAAAGATGCAAAGTTAATAATGATAGTGCAACTTATTTGTGGAACTGTCGTTTAGGTCATATTGGTGTAAAGCGCATGAAGAAACTCCATGCTGATGGACTTTTGGAATCACTTGATTATGAATCACTTGATGCTTGCGAACCATGCCTCATGGGCAAGATGACTAAGACTCTGTTCTTCGGACCAATGGAGCGAGCCACTGACTTATTGGAAATAATACATACTAATGTATGCGGTCTGATGAGTGTTGAGGCTCGCGGCGGGTATCATTATTTTCTAACCTTCACAGATGATTTGAGCAGATATGGGTATATCTACTTAATGAAACATAAGACTGAAAGATTTGAAAAGTTCAAAGAATTTCAGAGTGAAGTGGAAAATCATCGTAACAAGAAAATAAAGTTTGTACGATCTGATTGGAGGTGAATATTTGAGCTATGAGTTTGGTCTTCATTTGAAACAATGTGGAATAGTTTCGCAACTCACGCCACCTGGAACACCACAGCGTAATGGTGTGTCCGAACGTCGTAACCATACTTTATTAGATATGGTGCAATCTATGATGTCTCTTACCGATTTACCGCTATCATTTTGGGTTTATACTTTAGACATGGTTGCATTCACGTTAAATAGGGCACCATCTAAATCCGTTGAGATGACACCATATGAACTGTGGTTTAGCAAGAAACCTAAGCTGCCATTTCTTAAAGTTTGGGGGTGCGATGCTTATGTGAAAAAGCTTCAACCTGATAAGCTCGAACCCAAATCGAAGAAATGTGTCTTCATTGGATACCCAAAGGAAACTGTTGGGTACACCTTCTATCATAGATCCAAAGGCAAGATATTCATTGCTAAGAATGGATCCTTTCTAGAGAAGGAGTTCCTCTCGAAATAAGTGAGTGGGAGGAAAGTAGAACTTGATGAGGTAACTATACCTTCTCCCGAATTGGGAAGTAGTTCATCATAGAAATCAGTTCCACTGATTCCTACACCAATTAGTGAGGAAGCTAATGATGATGATCATGAAACTTCAGATCAAGTGACTACCGAACCTCATAGGTCAACCAGAGTACGGTCCGCACCAGAGTGGTACGGCAATCCTGTTCTGGAGGACATGTTACTTGACCATGACGAACCTACGAACTCTAAGGAAACAATGATGAGCCCAGATTCTACAAAATGGCTTGAGGCCATGAAATCTGAGACGGGATCCACGTATGAGAACAAAGTGTGGACTTTGGTTGACTTGCCCGGTGATCGGCAAGCCATAGAGAATAAATGGATCTTCAAGAAGAAGACTGATGCTGGCGGTAATGTTACTGTCTACAAAGCTCGACTTGTTGCAAAAGGTTTTTGACAAGTTCAAGGAGTTGACTACGATGAAACCTTCTCACCCGTATCGATGCTTAAGTCTGTCTGAATCATGTTAGCAATTGCCGCATTTTATGATTGTGAAATTTGGAAAATGGATGTCAAAACTGCATTCTGATGACCCACAAGTATAAGGGATCTATCGTAGTCCTTTCGATAAGTAAGAGTGTCGAACCCAACGAGGAGCAGAAGGAAATGATAAGCGGTTTTCAGCAAGGTATTCTCTGCAAGTACTGAAATAAATGGTAACAAATAGTTTCGTGATAAGATAATTTGTGACGAGCAACAAGTAACAAAAGTAAATAAAGTGCAGCAAGGTGGCCCAATCCTTTTTGTAGCAAAGGACAATCCTGGACAACCTCTTATATAAGGAAAAGCGCTCCCGAGGACACATGGGAATATCATCAAGCTAGTTTTCATCACATTCATATGATTCACGTTTGGTACTTTGATAATTTGACATGTGGGTGGACCAGTGCTTGGGTGCTGTTCTTACTTGAACAAGCACCCCACTTATGATTAACCTCTATTGCAAGCATCCGCAACTACAACAAAAGTATTAAGGTAAACCTAACCATAGCATGAAACATATGGATCCAAATCAGCCCCTTGCGAAGCAACGCATAAACTAGGGTTTAAGATTTTGTCACTCCAGCAACCCATCATCTACTTATTACTTCCCAATGCCTTCCTCTAGACCCAAATAATGGTGAAGTGTTATGTAGTCAACGTTCACATAACACCACTAGAGGCTAGACAACATACATCTCATCAAAATATCGAACGAATACCAAATTCACATGACTACTAATAGCAAGACTTCTCCCTTGTCCTCAGGAACAAACGTAACTACTCACAAAGCATATTCATGTTCATAATCAGAGGGGTAATAATATGCATAAAGGATCTGAACATATGATATTCCACCAATTAAACCAACTAGCATCAACTACAAGGAGTAATTAACACTACTAGCAACCTACTAGCACCAATCCCGGACTTGGAGACAAGAATTGGATACAAGAGATGGACTAGGGTTTTGAGATGAGATGGTGCTGATGAAGATGTTGATGGAGATTGCCCTCTCCCGATGAGAGGAGCGTTGGTGATGACGATGCCGATGATTTCCCCCTCCGGGAGGGAAGTTTCCCTGGCAGAACAGCTCTGCCGGAGCTCTAGATTGGATCCGCCAAGGTTCCGCCTCGTGGCGGCGGAGTTTCGTCCCAAAAGGTTGCTTCTTATTTTTTTCTCGACGAAAGACTTCATATAGGAGAAGATGGTCATCGGAGAGCCACCAGGGGGCCCACGAGGTAGGGGGTGTCGTGGTAACGATTCCGACAATAAGAGAGGGGTAGGATAAAGGAGCATGATCTATCGAGATGCATATGGGTGACACAGTGGTTTTAGCGAGTTTGGGCCTCTCACGGTGGAGATAACAGCCCTACGTCTCGTGCTCCGGAGAGGCTTTGTTTTATCTGAGTATGTATCTGGAGATTACAATGTGTGTTTGAGAGAGAGAGAGAGGAGAGCGGGTCTCATGCCTGAGCCATGTCCTGAGACTAATGGTTGGAAATACAGAGAGGTGGAAGAAAAAAGCCCCCCTAGTCTAGTGGTGGGGGTGGCTTATATAGAGTGCGCCACCCCCTCACCTCCTATGTTACTAAGTGGGGCATGAATGTCATAATGCCAGCCCACTACCAAGCCCTCACTATGAGAGTGATGCCGACTGCTTTGCTGCCTGCTGGTCTTCGTATATCCGAGTGAGTCGTACGGTCGAGTGGTGAACTGTCATCCGAGTGGATGGTATGTTGCTTGGTCGAGTGGATAGTATGCTGCTTGTCCGAGTGGATAATATGTCTGTATGAAATTTATCTGGACCCACATGTTGTGTGGACCCCATGCTTCATGATATTTCGACCCTTCATGGGCCTACCTGTTATGTGTATCCCCAACATTAGCCCCCGAATCGATTGTGATTTTGCAGAACGAGTTTGTGAAAGACACAATTTGGTCCGAGTGATTACGGAAATACTCGGCACATGTCGTCGTGCTTTCAGACAACCAAAGTTTGAACCAAATCTCAATGGATTCCAGCACTGTGCTTCCCGACTGATCGGGGTAAGTGTCCGCGTGGAGAAATTTGGTAACATTGGTTCATCTCTCGGAAGAGGTTAACTCGTGATCAAAGTATGGATGTGTCATTAAATCCAGGCAACAGGATTGGCGCATGGACCGTTCTCTCGGAGAGATGCCATTCTTTATCCCGGGGGAACGTCAATACGAGTCGGTTCTGGATCCAAACGTGTGAATTTCACGCTTTGAGTCCTAGAAGAAGGCTCAAAACAGGTCCAACAGAAGAGCGTTAAACTCACCTTATAGGATTTTTTTGTAGTTTGATGGGAGTCTTTAGAACTTGTTTGTTTGTTGTTCATCACTCGGACTGGTCAGGCCGTACCGAGTGGAGATTACTCCAGTGGGGGCACGCTGAGTGCACCCACTGGGTGTAGTCCCCGAGACCGCCGTCGACTCCGGGCAGTCGACCGGGGTCTGAGAAAACTAAAAATCTTCTTAGCTGGTACCGATCGAACTTGTTCCTCTCCGACTTAGATGTCGAGTAGTACTTGAGGATCTGGTATTGGTCTAGCTTGTTTCTCCTCGACTCGGAAGTCGAGTAATACTTGAGTGATCTGGAGCTGGTCTTGACCGAGCAAAAATGTTTCTTTCTGAGTTCTCTTCCAGTGGGGGCACGCTGAGTGCACCCACTGGGTGTAGTCCCCGAGCCTCTGTCGGACTAGATGAGTCGGGCAGAGGGTTTAAGTCTCCTGGTAAACCTCCATGCAGTCGACACGGTAAATATCTTTTAGGCTGAAATTGAGTGAATCGGATGCATCTTCAGACGCTTGACATGGTAAATAAGCTCAGCCTAGAGCTGAGTCAGTCGGACTGATCTTCATGCACTCGGCACGGAATAAATTCAGCCTGGAACTCGGTCAAGCAGGTGAATCTGTGTGCTCTTGGCACGGTGAATGAACTCGGCTTTGAAACTGCCGACTGTAGAAAAAAGCTGGACACTCCAGGGAGTGGTCGTTCCAGTAGTACTTCTTATATTGACCATTAGATTTTGCGTGAAAAGGGTATTTGTCCGAGTGGACGTGCTTCCCGACTGATCGGGGTATGTTGACTGCAAGGAAAAATTTGGTGGCACTTGTATGTATGGTCAGAAATATATTCCTGATGTGATCAATGGGTTGATCGAATGGGCGTAACCCCTGAGGACAGCATGGCCAACGGCTGTGCGTAACCCCCGAGTGATGTTTGAAAGAGGTAAGCTTGCTACAGAGTGTGATATGAGGTTTGATCATATGAGTAACTTAGTCATTCCCGTGCTAGGGGTGTAGGGGTAAAGACATGTCCAACTGATGGTGACGCGCGAGGTGGCCGAGGGGCGATGATGTGTACAACCAAGTGATGACGCGCGAGCAGTCGAGTGGTGAAGACGTGCACAACCGAGTGGCGACGCGTGAAGCGGCCGAGTCATCACTCGGTTGTATGAGGTGGTCGAATGATGAAGACGTGCACAACTGAGTGGCAACACGCGGGGCGGCTGAGTGGTGAAGACGTGCACAACTGAGTGGCGACGCGCGGGGCGGCTGAGTGGTGAAGACGGGCACAACCGAGTGGCGACGCACGGGGTTGTCGAGGCATGAAGACGTGCACAACCGAGTGGCGACGCACGGGGCGGCCAAGTGATGCTATACGAGGTGGCCGAGTGAAGGACTAAGTGTTCAGCCAAGTAGCAAAAATGGTCCTTGAAGGAGTTAGCCAGATGCTTTCGAAGCTGATGTAGCGACGAGGTCAGTGTAGTGTGGCTGTGGCGCAACAAGACCGGCGCGACAACTGAGTCTGAGTAGGAACGAAGATGGCGCGCAGAGTGTCTGGGTGATTATGTAATTTGTCAAAGTGATGGATTTAATGTACTTATTGAAGTGAAGGGTGATGAAGTACTCAACCACTTAGGAGAGTATCATTCCGAATGAGTTGCAGCTCCCGAGCGCGGCGTAACCCCCGAGCGTACTATAGGCTTCGACAACAGACATGCCAGAATACGAGAAATATAGTTTTGAATGGATAATTTGTAATTCATCAAGTCGGACTCGGGTAAAGATGAGGAGAAGCTTCCGAGTGATGCTCGAAAGAGGCAAACTCGCAAGGAATGAAGGGTGCAGTTTAATTATAAAAGGGATTTATCTGTCTTATGCCTGACGAGGTCTATATCATTGATACGAGGAAGAGGATTCCATGGAGGGGTTGGTCGGATGTATTTGAAGTCAACAAAACGACAAGGTCGGGGTTGTGGTGCGCTGGGACTGGTACGGTGACCGAGTCCGAGCAGCGATGGAGTTGGCGCATAGGGCCGTCGAGTGATCGCGTAACTTGTGTAAAAAAGGCACAAGCCAACGAAATAATTTCTCGAGGAAATTCGGTGTGTGCTCAAATGATTTGTGTGAATAACACCCATAGACACCCGCTGGGACTGCAAGGGGCTTGCTGGTTAACCAGCAAGAGTCTGAAAGAGCGAAGGATCCGTTCGAACTTGTCGAAGCGACGGATCCGACTGAACTTATTGGAATATTGGCTCAAATAAAACGGAAGTGTAGTGTTTCGACTAAGTTGCAACCCCAGAGGACCGACGCAAACTCGAAATGAAGAACGACACATGGTGTTCGTGAATGATGTATGCAAAAAAATGGAAGTTGGACTCGGGAGTCACATAACCAGTACTAAGCAAGTATGTGAAAAAAAGCAACCGAGCGTAGAGGTACAGTTGGTGGTGTGGCCTCCGAGTGAACGTGATGTGTGAATTACTGGACACTCGGGAAGACGGAAATAACAGAATGTAAAGTGACTTAGCTGTTTGAAGGCGCGCGAGTGGCCGAGTGGTGACGAGGCGATGGTGATAGTCGACCTTCATCTCGGTGTCCTTGCGGATAGGGATGGAGCACACACTATACTTGTGATGCAGCTCCTTGAGTTAGAGGTTTGCTCTTGTCTCAGTCGGATTTTGGCTACTTAGGCGAGTCCTTGGACTGCAGCTAAGCCTCCGAGTGGGAGGCTTGCTCTCCACTCGGTAGGATTTCAAACACTTTGATGAGTACTGGACTGCAGCTAAGCCCCCGAGTGGGAGGTTTTCTCTCCACTCGGTAGGATTTTTTTTCAAACTTAGGCGAGTACTGGACTGCAGCTAAGCCCCCGAGTGGTAGGTTTGCTCTCCACTCGGTAGGATTTTTTCAAACTTAGGCGAGTACTGGACTGCAGCTAAGCCCCCGAGTGGGAGGTTTTCTCTCCACTCGG
>NC_041382.1:595734457-595735122 GCF_002162155.2 Triticum dicoccoides | reverse complement strand
GAGTGCCGGACTGCAGCTAAGTCTCCTAGTGAGAGAACCTAGGCGAGTACTGGACTGTAGCTAAGCCCCAGAGTGGTAGGATTGCTCTCTACTCGGTAGGATTTTTTCAAACTTAGGTGAGTGCCTGACTACAGCTAAGCCTCTAAATGGGAGAACTTAGGCGAGTACTGGACTGCAGCTAAGCCCCCGAGTGGGAGGATTGCTCTCCACTCGGTAGGATTTTTTCAAACTTAGGCGAGTGCCTGACTGCAGCTAAGTCTTCTAGTGAGAGAACTTAGGCGAGTACTGGACTGCAGCTAAGTCTCCGAGTGGGAGGTCTGCTATCCACTCGGTAGGATTTTTTCAAACTTAGGCGAGTACTGGACTGCAGCTAAGCCCCCGAGTGGGAGGTTTGCTCTCCACTCGGTAGGATTTTTTCAAACTTAGGCGAGTACTGGACTACAGCTAAGCCCCCCGAGTGGGAGGTCTGCTCTCCACTCGGTAGGATTTTTTCAAACTTAGGCGAGTACTGGACTGCAGCTAAGCCCCCCGAGTGGGAGGTCTGCTCACCACTCGGTAGGATTTTTAAATACTTAGGCGAGCACTGGGCTGCAGCTAAGCCTCCGAGTGGGAGGTTTGCTCTCCACTCGGTAGGATTTTTAAACACTTAGGCGAGCACTGGGCTG
>NC_041382.1:595733870-595734431 GCF_002162155.2 Triticum dicoccoides | reverse complement strand
GCGAGTACTGGACTACAGCTAAGCCCCCGAGTGGGAGGTTGCTCTCCACTCGGTAGGATTTTTTCAAACTTAGGCGAGTACTGGACTACAGCTAAGCCCCCGAGTGGGAGGTTTGCTCTCCACTCGGTAGGATTTTTCCAAACTTAGGTGAGTACTGGACTGCAGCTAAGCCCCCGAGTGGGAGGTTTGCTCTCCACTCGGTAGGATTTTTCGAACTTAGGCGAAACAGATTCGCAGCTAAGCCCTCGAGTGAGAGGCTGACTCATCAGTCAGTAGGATTTCTTGAACTTAGGAGAAAAAGATTCACAGCTAAGTCACCCACTGGGGGATGTCGAGTGGTGATGAGGTGACCAACCTAGTGGCGACGTGCGGGGTGGCCGAGTGGTGATGAGGTGACCAACCAATGACGACGCGCGGGGCAGCCGAATGGTGATGAGGTGACCAACTGATGACGACGCACGGGATGACCGAATGGTGATGAGGTGACCAACCGATGGCGATGCACGTAGCGGCCGAATGTTTATGAGGTGACCAACCGAGTGGCAACGCGCGGGGTGGCCG
>NC_041382.1:595719455-595733140 GCF_002162155.2 Triticum dicoccoides | reverse complement strand
GCGCGGGGCGGCCAAGTGGTGATGAGGTGACCAACCGACGGCGACGCGCGGAGCGGCCGAATGGTGATGAGGTGACCAACCGAGTGGCGATGTGCGGGGCGGCCGAGTGGTAATGAGGTGACCAACCAAAGACGATGCACGGAGCGGCCAAGTGGTGATGAGGTGACCAACCGATGATGACGCACGGAGCGGCCGAATGAAGTAGATGCATCCCGCGGAGTGACGAAGCGCGGGCCGTCTGAGTGAAGTAGACACGCCCCGCGGAGTGACGATGCCCGAGGGTCCGACTGAAGTAGACACGTCCCGCGGAGTGATGATGAGCGGGGCGTCCGACTGAAGTAGACACATCCCTCGGAGTGATGATGAGTGGGGCGTCCGACTAAAGTAGACGCGTCCCACGGAGTGACAATGCACGGGGCGTCCGACTGAAGTAGACGCGTCCCGCGAAGTGACGAGGGCGGGGCGTCCGAGTGAAGTAGATGCGTCCCGCAGAGTGGAGACGCACGGGGCGTTCAAGTCAGGCAAGTTGATGATTAGGCGAGCAGCTTCGTGACCGCGTGCTGGGCAGCTGAGGACATGTCCAGTCGAGCGAGGATGTACAGGCGTCCAAGTGAAGCAAACACGTCCCGCGGAGTGGCGAATCACGGGGCGTCTGAATGAAATAGTTCAAGTGAATTTGGGTCCGCTGCCGAGTGAACTTGAGTCTGTGTCCGAGTGAATTCATATGTCTGAATTCTGAGCGAATCTAGTTCGCAGCTGTCCGATTGAAAGATCCATCGGGTGACCCTGCAAATTAGCACTTAACGAAGCGATCGATCCATGCTTGACGGAATTATGAGGCCAACGTTAATTAGGCATGCTCTTAATGATTGCCGGTGGAGCCGCATTACTTGCGTACGTGTGGGAGTTGTCCTTCCATTCCTTTTCTCCTGCACGCAATTATTGCTCGATTAAATGGCAAACATTATGTGTGCACTTACCAGATATTTATTCCCTCAATCCCGCACGGCCGTCGCTTGAGGGTCGAGGCTGCTTCGAAGGTCGCCGCCGTAGCGCGCCTCCACCACAGAGACAATCGCAGGCGACTGGCACCGGAGGTAGGAGCGCCGCGTGCCTGCGCTACCACGGTGGAGGTCGCCGGCGAGCAGCTGTGAACACGAGGCCGGAGCCGACGGCGAGGTGAACGGCGACGACGGTTGTGCGTGTGGCTCAACGACGAGGTTGGAGACGATGATGACGCGGACGCCACCGGTAGCTGCGCGCGGAGGCACAGTCGACAGTGCCGAGGTCGGAGACGACGACGGGCGGATGGTGCTGGTGGTCATCCATGGAGGCGCAGTTAGCAGTGCCGAGGTCGGAGACAGCAACGACCGCGCATGGAGGCGCAGTCGGTTGTGCCAAGGTCGGAGACGACGACGACCGCGCGTGGAGGCGCAGTCGGCTGTGCCAAGGACAAAGACGATGACGGCCGCGCGTGGAGGCGCAGTCGGTTGTGCCAAGGATGAAGACGACGACGGGGCGGATGGCGCCGGTGGTCATCCATGGAGGCCAGTCGGTTTCTCGCATTTGCGCCGATTCAAGTGATCCGCTCATGCGGATGGGAGCCTAGCCAACCTGAAGGCCGATAGTTCTCCTTGTACGTGCTTGGATGGATGTACGCTTTCCTTCTGTTTGCGATGCTTTGCTCGTTCTGCAGATGAACAATATAGAAAATGTGTTAAAAGATGAAGATCAAACCGAACAGAGGGTACCAGCAGGAACCGATGTGCCCCTGGTGATAGAAGAAATAACCATCTGCATCATGGCTTGATAGACGCCATGCCCCACGGTGGGCGCCAACTGTCGTGGTAACGATTCCGACAATAAGAGAGGGGTAGGATAAAGGAGCATGATCTATCGAGATGCATATGGGTGACACGGTGGTTTTAGCGAGTTCGGGCCTCTCACGGTGGAGATAACAGCCCTATGTCTCGTGCTCCGGAGAGGCTTTGTTTTATCTGAGTATGTATCCGGAGATTATAATGTGTGTTTGAGAGAGAGAGAGAGAGCGAGAGGAGAGCGGATCTCATGCCTGAGCCATGTCCTGAGACTAATGGTTGGAAATACAGAGAGGTGGAAGAAAAAAAAACCTAGTCTAGTGGTGGGGGTGGCTTATATAGAGTGCGCCACCCCCTCACCTCCTATGTTACAAAGTGGGGCATGAATGTCATAATGCCAGCCCACTACCAAGCCCTCACTATGAGAGTGATGCCGACTGCTTTGCTGCCTGTACGGTCGAGTGGTGAACTGTCATCTGAGTGGATGGTATGCTGCTTGGTCGAGTGGATAGTATGCTGCTTGTCCGAGTGGATAATATGTCTGTATGAAATTTATCTGGACCCACATGTTGTGTGGACCCCATGCTTCATGATATTTCGACCCTTCATGGGCCTACCTGTTATGTGTATCCCCAACAGGGGGCGCGCCCTAGGGGGGTCGCGCCCCCCACCCTCGTGGGAAGGGTGTGGGCCCCCTGGTCTTCATCTTTGGCAAGGATTTTTCATTATTTATTATAAGGTATTCCGTTGAGTTTCAGGACTTCTGGAGTTGTGCAGAATAGGTCTCTAATGTTTGATCCTTTTCCAGCCCAGAATTCCAGCTGCCGGCATTCTCCCTCCTTATGTAAACCTTGTAAAATAAGAGAGAATAGCCATAAGTATTGTGACATAATGTGAAATAACAGCCCATAATGCAATAAATATCGATATAAAAGCATGATGCAAAATGGACGTATCAACTCCCCCAAGCTTAGACCTCGCTTGTCCTCAAGCGAAAGCCAATAACAATAAATATGTCCCCAAGTTTAGAGGTAGAGGCGTCGATAAAAATAAAATACGGACATGAGGGCATCATAATTATTCTCATAACAGCAAAATACATAGATATTGTCATATGATTACTTATGTTCAAGTGATGATCTATTCACAATGCAAAAGTATGAATCAGAAACTTTATTGAGAACCAACAAACTATAACCTCAAACATTGAAGCAATTGCAATTTATCATAACATCAGAAAGAGTCTATGTCAGAGCTAAAAAGCAAGTCCACATACTCAACTATCATCTAGTCCTTCATAATTGCTAACACTCGCGCAATACTTGTGGTTACGGAGTTTTAATCGGACACAGAGAAAGATAGGTGCTTATAGTTTCGCCCCACAACCTTTTACCTCAAGGGTAATGTCAACAATAATAACTCATGCCCCCCTACATCCAATTAGATATATCTATCAGGATCTTTCCAACATGCTTTACTTGCCAAAGGATAAAATGTAAAAAGGAAAGGTGAAGATCGCCATGACTCTTGCATCAGGTAGAAGATAATAAAAGATAGGCCCTTCACAGAGGGAAGCAGAGGTTGCCATGCGCTTTTATGGTTGGATGCACAAAATCTTAATGCGAAAGAACATCACTTTATATTGCCCCTTGTGATATGAACCTTTATTATGCAGTCCGTCGCTTTTATTACTTCCACATCACAAGATCGTATAAAGCTTATTTCTCCCACACTAATCATACATATTTAGAGCAATTTTTATTGCTTTGCACCGATGACAACTTACTTGAAGGATCTTACTCAATCCATAGGGAGATATGGTGGACTCTCATGGCAAAACTGGTTTAAGGGTATTTGGAAGCACAAGTAGTATCTCTACTTGGTGCTGAGAATTTGGCTAGCATGAGGGGGAAAGGCAAGCTCAACATGTTGGATGATCCATGACAACATACTTTATCTCAGATATAAGAACACATAACCCATTACGTTGTCTTCCTTGTCCAACATCAACTCTTTAGCATGTCATATTTTGATGAGTGCTCCCAATCATAAAAGATGTCAATAATAGTATATTTATATGTGAAACCTCTCTTTCCTTATTACTTCCTATTAATTGCAACGATGACCAAAGCTATGTCTGCCAACTCCCAACAACTTTTAATCATCACGCTCTTTCTATGTGAAGTCATTACTATCAATAAGATCAATATGAACTTTTGTTTCTTTTTATTCTTTTTCTCTTTTCTTTTATTCACCCAAGATCATAGCAAGAAAATCAAGCCCTTGACTCAACACTAATCTTTATTATATAGCTCACGAACGCGATTACATAGAAGGATAATAAAGCAAAAATCACAACTAGATCATGCCATAAACTTTATTCTACTAGATCAAAATATTACCAAAAGGATCGAACTAAGAAAAACGGTAAAGATAAAAGTGATGGTGATTGTGATACGATACCGGGGCACCTCCCCCAAGCTTGGCAGTTGCCAAGGGGAGTGCCCATACCAGATACTCAATTCTTCTTTGTTGGAGGAGACGGTGGTGATTTTGTTGATGGCGTAGGCTTCTTCCTTAATTTGCGTTTGAGGACAGAATTTTGGTCCCTTAGGTCCTCGATCTCCTGTTCCAGGCTCAGTATCTTTTTGCATAGTTCCTGCTTGTTTTCCTTCAAGAGTTGTAAAGCGATAAACTCGATCTTAGGTTTCTTTACCCTATCCGAGAGGCTTGACTTTTTGAACTCCACATGCATGTCCCCAGGTTGAGGTAGTGGGACTTCATCTTCATCTGAGCTCGTCTCCTCCTTTCCCTTGGATTCATAGTCTTCTTCTTCTTCTGTGGTCCAACCATAATGCTCCACCTCTCCATAGACCTTAGGGTCTGCAAGGTAATCATCCACACAGCTTTCTCCTTCCGAATCCTGGGACGACATGTTGCTCTGTCTGCAACAGGACGGCTCAAAACAAAGACAAGAGATTTTTGCGTGATACGGGAGGCAAAAACCCCCAGGAGGTTATATAATGAATTTTTACTGACCAAAATACGTACCGTGTAAGAAAACGGAGTCCGGAAGGCACACGAGGTGCTCACGAGGTAGGGGGCGCGCCCTCCACCCTCGTGGGGCCCTCGTGTCCTTCCTGGACTGCTACTTAATTTTCTATTTTTCTAAATATTCCAAAACAGAGAAATATTGCCTTAAAATTGTTTTGGAGTCGGTTTACTTACCATACCACATACCTATTCCTTTTCGGAGTCTGAAACATTCTGGAAAGTGTCCCTTATGTATTCCTCCAGGGTTACGGTTTCAATAATATTGGTTTCAACATTTATGGGATTACGTGAGATATAATGTTTGATTCTTTGACTGTTTACCACATTCGGATTTGTGCCTTCGAATTTGTTGATTTTTATGGCACCGGAACGATAGACCTCCTCGATAACATAGGGGCCTTCCCATTTAGAGAGAAGTTTACCTACAAAAAATCTTAAACGAGAGTTGTATAGCAATACATAATCACCTACATTAAACTCACGCTTTTGTATCCTTTTGTCATGCCATCTTTTAACCTTCTCTTTAAACGACTTGGCATTTTCATAAGCTTGGGTTCTCCATTCATCAAGTGAGCTAATATCAAATAACCTCTTTTCACCGGCAAGTTTGAAATCATAGTTGAGCTCTTTAATAGCCCATTATGCCTTATGTTCTAGTTCGAGAGGTAAGTGACATGCTTTTCCATATACCATTTTATACGGAGACATACCCATAGGATTTTTATATGCAATTCTATAGGCCCATAATGCATCATCAAGTTTCTTGGACCAATTCTTTCTAGACCTATTGACAGTCTTTTGCAAAATTAATTTGAGTTCTCTATTACTCAATTCTACTTGACCACTAGACTGTGGGTGGTACGGAGATGCAATTCTATGATTGACGTCATATTTAGCAAGCATTTTATGGAAAGCACCATGAATAAAATTTGAACCACCATCAGTCATTAAATATCTAGGGACTCCAAACCTTGGAAAAATAACTTCTTTAAGCATTTTAATAGAAGTTTTATGATCAGCATTACTAGTTGGAATAGCTTCTACCCACTTAGTAATGTAATCAACAGCAACTAAAATATGTGTATATCCATTAGAGGCAGGAAAAGGTCCCATATAATCAAAGCCCCAAACATCAAATGGTTCAATAACAAGTGAATAATTCATAGGCATTTCTTGACGTCTACTAATATTACCAATTCTTTGACATTCATCGTAAGATAGGACAAACTTGCAGGCATCCTTGAAGAGAGTAGGCCAATAAAAACCGGATTGCAATACCTTATGTGCAGTTCTATCTCCCGTGTGGTGTCCTCCATAAGTTTCAGAGTGGCACTTGCATAGGATATGTTCTTGTTCATGCTCAGGTACACAACGTCTAATAAAACCATCTACTCCTCCTTTATAAAGATGTGGGTCATCCCAAAAGTAATGTCTCAAATCATAGAATAACTTTTTCTTTTGTTGGTATGTGAAGCTAGGTGGTATGAACTTAGCAACAATGTAATTAGCATAATCAGCATACCAAGGGGTACTATGAGAAGTACTTATGATATTTAATTGTTCATCAGGAAAGCTATCATCAATAGGTAGTGGGTCATCAAGAACATTCTCTAACCTAGATAAGTTGTCTGCAACGGGGTTCTCAGCTCCTTTTCTATCAACAATATGCAAATCAAATTCTTGTAGGAAGAGAACCCATCTAATAAGTCTAGGTTTAGCATCTTTTTTCTCCATAAGATATTTAATAGCAGCATGATCAGTGTGGATAGTTACTTTAGAATCAACAATATAAGGTCTGAACTTATCACAAGCAAATACAACTGCTAAAAGTTCTTTTCAGTAGTAGCATAATTTCTTTGAGCGTTGTCTAGAGTCTTACTAGCATAATGGATAACATTTAATTTCTTATCAACTCTTTGCCCTAGAACAGCACCTACAGCATAATCGCTAGCATCACACATAATTTCAAAGGGTAAATTCCAATCAGGTGGCTGAACAATAGGTGCAGAGACTAATGCTTTCTTAAGTATTTCAAATGCTTCTACACAATCATCATCAAAGACAAATGGAATATCTTTTTGTAATAAATTAGTCAGAGGCCGAGAAATTTTTGAGAAGTCCTTGATGAACCTCCTATAAAATCTAGCATGACCAAGGAAACTTCCTATACCTTTGATGTCCTTGGGACATGGCATCTTTTCAATAGCATCAACCTTGGCTTTATCAACTTCAATACCTCTTTCAGAAACTTTATGCCCCAAGACAATACCTTCATTAACAATAAAGTGGCACTTATCCCAATTCAAGACAAGATTAGTTTCTTCACATCTCTGCAAAACTCGATCAAGATTGCTCAAGCAATCATCAAAAGAAGATCCATAGACAGAAAAGTCGTCCATGAAAACCTCACAAATCTTTTCACAAAAGTTAGAGAATATAGCCATCATGCATCTTTGAAAGGTAGCAGGTGCATTACATAAACCAAAAGGCATATGTCTATCAGAAAAAGTACCAAAAGGGCATGTAAAAGTAGTCTTTGATTGATCTTTAGCCGACACAGGTATTTGAGAGAAACCAGAATAACCATCTAGAAAGCAGTAATGTGTATGTTTGCATAATCTTTCTAGCATTTGATCGATAAAAGGTAAGGGGTAATGATCTTTCTTAGTAGCCTTATTTAATTTGCGGAAATCAATTACCATCCTATAACCTGTAATGATTCTTTGTGGAATCAATTCATCTTTATCATTAGGAACAACAGTAATACCTCCCTTCTTAGGGACACAATGAACAGGACTTACCCACTGACTATCAGCAACGGGATAAATTATACCTGCCTCCAGAAGCTTTAGTATTTCTTTTCTTACCACTTCTTTCATTTTAGGATTCAGACGTCGTTGAGGATCACGAACTGGTTTGGCATCTGCTTCCAAATTTATTTTATGTTGACATAGAGTGGGACTAATGCCCTTAAGATCATCAAGAGTATATCCAATAGCAGCACGGTGCTTCTTCAGAGTTTTCAAATAATCTTTCTTCTTCATGCTCTGAAAGGTTAGCACTAATAATAACAGGATATATCTTCTTTTCATCAAGATAAGCATATTTAAGATTATCAGGCAACGGTTTAATATCAAACACGGGATCACCCTTAGGTGGAGGGGGATCCCCTAGGATTTCAACAGGAAAATTGTGTTTCAGAATAGGTTCCTGTTTAAAGAATACTTCATCTATTTCCCTTCTTTCATTCATAAACATATCATTCTTATGGTCTAGCAAATATTGTTCTAAAGGATCACTAGGAGGTACGACAATAGAAGCAAGACCAATAATTTCATCCTTACTAAGCAATTCTTCTTCACGGTGTTGTTTGCTAAATTTAGAGAAATTAAACTCATGAGTCATATCATCTAAGCCGACAGTAACAACATCCCTTGTGCAATCTATGGTAGCATTAACAGTATTTAAGAAGGGTCTACCAAATATAATGGGATAAAAGCTATCTTTTGGGGAACCAAGAACAAGAAAATCAGCAGGATGTTTAGTTTTCCCACACAAGACTTCAACATCTCTAACAATTCCCATTGGTGAAATAGTATCTCAATTAGCAAGTTTAATAGTAACATCAATTTCTTCTAACTCAACAGGTGCAATGTCATGCATAATTTCTTTGTATAAGTCAATAGGTATTGCACTAGCACTAGCACCCATATCACATAATCCATGATAACAATGATCTCCTATTTTAACAGAAATAACAGGCATGCCTACCACAGGTCTAGGTTTATCTGTATCACGGGGTTTAGCAATTCTAGCAGTTTCATTACAGAAGTAAATAACATGCCCATCTATATTATCAGACAAGAGATCTTTAACAATAGCAATATTAGGTTCAACTTTAACTTGCTCAGGAGGTGTATATGTTTTAATATTGCTTTTATGAACCACAGTTGAAGCTTTAGCATGATCCTTTATCCTAACAGGGAAAGGTGGTTTCTCAACATAACAAGTAGGAACAATAGGATAATTATAAGTGACAGACTTTTCTTCAACTTTAATAGGTGCAACTACTTTTACTTGTATGGGAGGATGATATTTAAACCACTTATCCTTAGAGAGATCAACATAAGTAGCAAAAGATTCACAGAAAGAAGCTACTATCTCAGAATCAAGTCCATATTTAGTGCTAAACTTACGGAAAATATCGGTATCCATAAAAGATTTAACACAATCAAACTTAGGTGTCATACCTGACTCCTTACCATTGTCGAGGTCCCAATCTTCAGAGTTGCGTTTAATTCTATCCAATAAATCCCATTTGAATCCAATAGTCTTCATCATAAAAGAGCCAGCACAAGAAGTATCAAGCATGGTGCGATTGTTATCAGAAAGCCGAGCATAAAATTTTTGAATAATCATTTCTCTTGACAGCTCATGATTGGGGCATGAATATAACATTGATTTAAGCCTCCCCCAAGCTTGAGCGATGCTTTCTCCTTCGTGAGGCCAAAAATTATATATATAATTGCGATCACGATGAACAAGATGCATAGGTAATACTTTTGATGAAATTCCAATTTCAATCTTTTATAGTCCCAGAGTCTCATATCATCACATAGCCTATACCATATCAATGCGTCTCCCTACAAAGATAAATGGAATACCTTCTTCTTAGCAACATCATCGGGTATACCTGCAAGCTTAAATAATCCACAAACTTCATCCACATATATTAAGTGCTCATCATGATGCGTTGTTCCACCTCCTGTAAAAGGGTTAGCTAGCAGTTTTTCCATCATACCCGAAGGAAATTCAAAAGGAGTTTCATTTTAAATAGGTTCAGTAGGTTGAGGAGCAACTCTTTGCTCTACTGGACGGGGTGAAGATACCCCGAACAAGCCCCTCAGAGAACTACTTTCCATAGTAACAAGTGACAGTAAATTTCAGCACACTATATAAATTTTTCCTTACCAAATTCTACCTACCAAAGGCGCTACACTCCCCGGCAACGGTGCCAGAAAAGAGTCTTGATGACCCACAAATATAGGGATCTATCGTAGTCCTTTCGATAAGTAAGAGTGTCGAACCCAACGAGGATCACAAGGAAATGATAAGCGGTTTTCAGCAAGGTGTTCTCTGCAAGTACTGAAATAAGTGGTAACAGATAGTTTTGTGATAGGATAAATTGTAACAGGCAACAAGTAAAAAAAGTAAATAAAGTGCAGCAAGGTGGCCCAATCCTTTTGTAGCAAAGGACAAGCCGGAACAAACTCTTATAATAGGAAAAGCGCTCCCGAGGACACATGGGAATATCGTCAAGCTAGTTTTCATCACGTTCATATTATTCGCGTTCGGTACTTTGATAATTTGACATGTGTGTGGACCAGTGCTTGGGTGATGTTCTTACTTCAACAAGAATCCCACTTATGATTAACCTCTATTGCAAGCATCCGCAACTACAACAAAAGTATTAAGGTAAACCTAACCATAGCATGAAACATATGGATCCAAATCAGCCCCTTGCGAAGCAGCGCATAAACCAGGGTTTAAGCTTCTGTCACTCTAGCAACCCATCATCTACTTATTACTTCCCAATGCCTTCCTCTAGGCCCAAATAATGGTGAAGTGTTATGTAGTCGACGTTCACATAACACCACTAGAGGCTAGACAACATACATCTCATCAAAATATCGAACGAATACCAAATTCACATGACTACTAATAGCAAGACTTCTCCCTTGTCCTCAGGAACAAACGTAACTACTCACAAAGAATATTCATGTTCATAATTAGAGGGGTAATAACATGCATAAAGGATTTGAACATATGATCTTCCACCAATTAAACCAACTAGCATCAACTACAAGGAGTAATTAACACTACTAGCAACCTACTAGCACCAATCCCGGACTTGGAGACAAGAATTGGATACAAGAGATGAACTGGGGTTTTGAGATGATATGGTGCTGATGAATATGTTGATGGAGATTGCCCTCTCCCGATGAGAGGAGCGTCGGTGATGACGATGGCGATGATTTCCCCCTCCGGGAGGGAAGTTTCCCCGGCAGAACAGCTCTGGCGGAGCTCTAGATTGGATCCGCCAAGGTTCCGCCTCGTGGCGACGGAGTTTCGTCCCGAAAGGTTGCTTCTTATTTTTTTTCTCGACGAAAGACTTCATATAGGAGAAGATGGTCATCAGAGAGCCACCAGGGGGGCACGAGGTAGGGGGGCGCGCCCCCCACCCTCGTGGGAAGGGTGTGGGCCCCCTGGTCTTCATCTTTGGCAAGGATTTTTCATTATTTATTATAAGGTATTCCGTGGAGTTTCAGGACTTTTGGAGTTGTGCAGAATAGGTCTCTAATATTTGCTCCTTTTCCAGCCCAGAATTCCAGCTGCCAGCATTCTCCCTCCTTATGTAAACCTTGTAAAATAAGAAAGAATAGCCATAAGTATTGTGACATAATGTGAAATAACAGCCCATAATGCAATAAATATCGATATAAAAGCATGATGCAAAATGGACGTATCACATTCCTTAATAGATTTCTAAAAGAAGAGTTGTATATGATGCAATCAGAAGGTTTTGTCCATCCTAAAGGTGCTAACAAAGTGTGCAAACTCCAGCGATCCATCTATGGACTGGTGCAAGCATCTCGGAGTTCGAATATACTCTTTGATAGTGTGACCAAAGCATAGGGTTTTATACAGACTTTTGGAGAAGCATGTATTTACAAGAAAGTGAGTGGGAACTCTGTAGCATTTCTAATATTATATGTGGATGACATATTGTTGATTGGAAATAATACAGAATTTCTGGATAGCATAAAAGGATACTTGAATAAGAATTTTTCCATGAAAGACCTCGGTGAAGCTGCTTATATATTGGGCATCAAGATCTATAAAGATAGATCAAGACGCTTAATTGGACTTTCATAAAGCACATACCTTGACAAAGTTTTGAAGGAGTTCAAAATGGATCAGTGAAACAAAGGGTTCTTGCCTATGTTACAAGGTGTGAAGTTGAGTCAGACTCAATGCCCGACCACTGCAAAAGATAGAGAGAAAATGAAAGCCATTCCCTATGCTAGGTTCTATCATATATGCAATGTTGTGTACCAGACCTGATGTGTGTCTTGCTATAAGTTTAGCAGGGAGGTACCAAAGTAATCTAGGAGTGGATCACTAGACAGCGGTCAAGAACATCCTGAAATACCAGAAAAGGACTAAGGATATGTTTCTCATTTATGGAGGTGACAAAGAGCTTGTCATAAATGGTTATGTCAATGCAAGCTTTGACACTCATCTGGATGACTCAAAGTTGCAAACCGGATACGTATTTATATTGAATGGTGGAGTTGTAAGTTGGTGCAGTTCCAAGTAGAGCATCGTGGCGGGATCTACGTGTGAAGCGGAGTACATAGCTGCTTCGGAAGTAGCAAATGAAGGAGTCTGGATGCTGGAGTTCATATACGATCTAGGTGTAATACCTAGTGCATCGGGTCCAATGAAAATATTTTGTGACAATACTGGTGCAATTGCCTTGGCGAAGGAATCTAGATTTCACAAGAGAACCAAACACATCAAGAGACGCTTCACTTCCATCCACGATCAAGTCAAGGAGGGATACATAGAGATTTGCAAAATACATACGGATCTAAATGTTGCAGACCCGTTGACTAAGCCTCTTTCACGAGCAAAACATGATCAGCACCAAGACTCCATGTGTGTTAGAATCATTACTATGTAATCTAGATTATTGACTCTAGTTCAAGTGGGAGACTAAAGGAAATATGCCCTAGAGGCAATAATAAAGTTGTTATTTATATTTCCTTATATCGTGATAAATGTTTATTATTCATGATAGAATTGTATTAACCGGAAATTTAGTACATGTGTGAATACACAGACAAAACAGAGTGTCTCTAGTATGCCTCTACTTGACTAGCTCATTAATCAAAGATGGTTAAGTTTCCTGACCATAGACATGTGTTGTCATTTGATGAATGGGATCACATCATTAGAGAATGATGTGATGGACAAGACACATCCGTTAGCTTAGCATAATGATCGTTTAGTTTTATTGCTATTGCTTTCTTCATGACTTATACATATTCCTTTGACTATGAGATTATGCAAATCCCGAATACTAGAGGAACACCTTGTGTGCTATCAAACGTCACAACGTAACTGGGTGATTATAAAGATGCTCTACAGGTGTCTCCGAAGGTGTTTGTTGGGTTGGCATAGATCAAGATTAGGATTTGTCACTCTAAGTATCGGAGAGGTATCTCTGGGCCCTCTTGGTAATGCACATCACTATAAGCCTTGCAAGCAATGTGACTAATGAGTTAGTTGCGGGATGATGTATTACGGAACGAGTAAAGAGACTTGCCGGTAACGATATTGAACTATGTATGATGATACCGATGATAGAATCTCGGGCAAGTAACATACCGATGACAAAGGGAATGACGTATGTTGTTATGCAGTTTGACCGATAAAGATCTTCTTAGAATATGTAGGAATCAATATGAGCATCCAGGTTCCGCTATTTATTATTGACCGGAGATGTGTCTCGGACATGTCTACATAGTTCTCGAACCCGTAGGGTCCGCACGCTTAACGTTCGATGATGATTTGTATTATGAGTTGTGTGTTTTGGTGACCGATGTTTGTTCAGAGTCCGGATGAGATCACGGACATGACGAGGAGTCTTGAAATAGTGGAGAGGTAAATATTGATATATTGGAAGGTTATATACGGACACCGGAATGGTTCCGAAGAGGTTCGGGGATTTTTCAGAGTATCGGGAGG